>NW_010336631.1:0-247 GCF_000700745.2 Antrostomus carolinensis
AAGCACTGCATTGTGAGCCGGGCGAGGGAGGTGATCATTCCTCTCTACTCTGCACTGGTGCGGCCCTACCTCGGGTACTGGGGGTAGTTTTGGGTGCCACAGGATAAAAAGGATCTAAAGCTCCTGGAGAGCTTCCAGAGGAGGGACACAAAATTGGTGAAGGGTTTAGAGGGGAATCTGTGTGAGGAGAGGCTGAAATCACTTGGTTTGTTCAGCCTGGAGAAGAGGAGGCTGAGAGGAGAGCTCA
>NW_010336631.1:340-897 GCF_000700745.2 Antrostomus carolinensis
CCAGTGGAGGGTGAGGAAAAGGTTCTTCACCCAGAGGGTGGTGGAGCACTGGAACAGGCTTCCCAGGGAGGTGGTCATGGCACCAAGCCTGACAATGTTCCAGAAGCTTTTGGCCAAGGCCCTTAAACACATGGTCTGAATCTTGGGACTGTCCTGTGCAGGGACAGGAGTTGGACTCAATGATCCTTGTGAGTCCCTTCCAACTCACAGCTTTCTGTGATTCTGTGATTCTGTGATTATATAATTTTTCACAGGAAGCATTGAAATTGCAACCCAAAGCCTGAATTCTTGAAAAGTACTGAAGAACCTTATTACCTAATACTATAAATAGGTGGACGCCTAGTGGAAATAAGGGACAACAATTCAAAAAGCAGCATTCCAGACTGAAGCCAGAAAGTGCCGGTGATTTGTTTCATGTAAGGAAAAAAATTTTAAAAAAAAATTTACTTTTTTTTGCTTAGATTCAGAAAGATATCATTATTTTAAAAGAAAGTTTAACCATATCTTAACTGTAATCTTATGATTTGAAGGTAAGTATGTGCTTATGCATTTCTGTG
>NW_010336632.1:0-13203 GCF_000700745.2 Antrostomus carolinensis
CTCAAAGTCTCTGTGCTCTGGCTTCATAAATATGGCTGAAATTTAGTCTGTGCCTGTCTTCCTAATTTCCACAGGTTTGCTCACCCTTACCAGTATGAGCTGGAACATTTTTCTCCACCAGATGAAGTTCTCAAAAAACCAGAACCCCAGGTTGGTGCCCACATTAATTTAAACTTACTGCAGATGTGGTAAGTTTACAACCAGGTATACTTGATGAATTTCAGAATTGAGGGTGGAGGTCAGGGGTGGGAATTGACAGAGAACATACCATGCCTGATAATTTGTTCTGCCAGATGTACAGGCCCATCAAGGAAACACCCTGTCATTTTATCACCACACTGGATGAGCTGGTAGAACTAAATGAAAAGCTTATGAACTGTAAAGAATTTGCCCTGGACTTGGAGGTAATAAAATTGAGTTTTCTGTTTAAAAGTTACATGTATACTGTTAATACCTAGGAGAGCATTTTATTTTTCTAGTCTGTTTTGTACTCTTCTCTTTCTCCTGCTTTTTGTATTTTCTGACATGAAAAGACAGTTCATGACCCTGACCTGTCAGATATTATCTGTAAGGTTGAATTAAACTGTGTCAATGCTATAAGTTTTCCAATGGTAGTACTGGCTGCACACTTCATACTGAATTTGATCTTCTTTCAAATCATCCCATGTTTTTCTTTTATGTCATGTTAGTGACTGCAAAGAGAAAGCTTGCTCATCCAATTGTCTTTTTCTGTAAGAAGTTCTCTGTTACTTTTTCTTCCTTCATTTCTTCCTCTCCTCCATGTTTTTCAGCACCATTCCTACAGGAGTTTCCTGGGCTTGACATGTCTGATGCAGATTTCCACTCGAACAGAAGATTTCATTATTGATACACTGGAATTGCGCAGTGACATGAACATTCTCAATGAGACCTTCACAGACCCTGCAATTGTGAAGGTCAGCTGCCAAATTCACCAATTCACCACCAGATTTATTTTTTTTTAATTCATCTAATCTTTATTATAGTTAAAAGCACACCTTATGCTCTGTCTTGGTCACTTTTTTCTCCTTTCATTGTAACTTGTTCATGTGCCTGTTTATTTGATGTAAGTGGGGAGTTACTTGCCAAGTGCACTCATTTAGTAGTTCTGCACCTAACAGTGAAGGACAGAGAGAAAAGAAATCTGGTCCTAGACATGTGAATATGAAAGCACAGCACTGCCAACCTGCAGTAGAAATGTTCTTCTTGTCATCCTCAATTTGTTTTGCTTTTCAAGGTCCTTCATGGTGCTGATTCAGATGTGGAATGGCTGCAGAAAGACTTTGGTCTGTACTTGGTGAACATGTTTGATACTCATCAAGCTGCTCGTCTCCTCAATCTTGGCAGACATTCTTTGGACCACTTGCTGAAGCTGTATTGCAATGTAGATGCTGACAAGCAGTACCAGCTGGCTGACTGGAGGATACGGTAAAAACTGACCCATTAAACGGTCTGGAACTGCAAGGCAGCACTTATCCTTGTTTGTATTGTTAGAGGAGGAGTATGTTTCTAGTTGTAAGCCCAGTAGTTGTAGGTTAGTCTCAAAGTGAACAGGCACAGCATTTACCTGGCTGTGCTGTAAGTTCCAAGTGTTACATTTTCCTGTGTTTCTTTAGAAAAGAGGGTTCTTTTGGGAAGATCAGGGAAGATTAAGTAATGAAAAGCTCCTGGAAGCTCACTTCTTAGGAGCAGTGCTTAACCACTGCAGTAATATGGAGAAAGTCAGAGTTATGACAAATACCATAGCAAGCAGTTCTGCCACCTGACTTAGCTACACAGCACTCCTGCTTCCAGCATGGGAACAAGATGTCATCTGAACTGGAGAGTGCACAGCATGTTACTGCTGCTGCCTAACAAATCCTTTAGTAAGGAAACAGAAGAATTTCCATATTAGTTCTTGGTGTGTTTTATGTGCAATTTGCCTTAAATATGCCTTGCAAGAGGAAAGTGACAGATTGACGGGACAACTGAAATGTATGAGTGTAATTGTGGCTCTTTTTCTAGCCCTTTGCCAGAAGAAATGATTCAGTATGCCCGTGATGACACTCACTACTTGCTCTACATCTATGATAAAGTGAGGGAGGCACTGTGGGAGAGAGGGAATGAGCAGCCCACTCAGCTGCAGGTTGTGTGGCAACGCAGCAAGGACATCTGTCTGAAG
Source organism: Antrostomus carolinensis (assembly GCF_000700745.2). Taxonomy (NCBI): domain Eukaryota; kingdom Metazoa; phylum Chordata; class Aves; order Caprimulgiformes; family Caprimulgidae; genus Antrostomus; species Antrostomus carolinensis. Next base: position 2,180 of record NW_010336632.1, read on the forward strand.
GTAAAGCTTCACCTGGTTGGATTACCTGGATCAGAGTATGGGCTTAGTAGGACAGAAAGGCCTTTGCCTGTTCTATGTCTGTTGTATACACGCAGGGTTTTTTTCCTTTTTGTGTGTCTGAGAACAGCTGTATAAATTCTGACTCAGTTGTGTGCAGTCACTTGGTTCACTAGCTCAAATCCTTGGATTCAGGTGCTGCCTTGCTGTTTTTTGAATGCTATCACTCTTTGGCCTCCTGATGCTTTCAGGTGTGTCTTTTCCAAGAGATGTTACATTTCCAGTTCTACTGGATGTTCCTAGAAGTTCAAAGCCTAGCTGGAGTTACATTATGAGATAATTATATTGTGCCTGTGGAAAATACTGTCTATGAAAATAAGCCTTGTCTACTGTAGTAAAGCTGGAAGATATTCTATGTCTAAAGCTGCTTCTGGAGTTGGTGAGGGTGATTTTCCGCTAAAAATGGATGAGATGTATGTTTTTCAGGGATAGGTTCCTACCAATAGTTTAGGGTAAAAGCTCCAAGACACATTGTACCCGAGTTTATTCAGTCCCCTTATGTCCATGTGAGATTCTGTCTGTCTCAGTGAAGCAAGGGAAACTAGAAATCACAAATCTGATACTAATCATGAGTGTTTTTTCTGTCCAGAAATACATCAAGCCCCTCTTTTCAGATGAATCCTACCTTGAGCTTTACAGGAGGCAGAAGAAACATCTCGACACACAGCAGCTAGCAGCATTTAGGTTACTGTTTGCATGGAGAGACAAGATGGCACGTCAAGAGGATGAGAGTACAGGGTAAGCAATCTTCTGTTAAAAACATTGGCTTAATACTTCAGTGAGTCTCTTGGATTGTCCCTCTCCCACCCCTGAAGTGGAATCACTTTGTTACCTGTAGAAATTAGTGAACTACCTCAGACTACTTTTTCACAGTAGTTCTGTTAAGGTAGCAGTAAATTCTTACATGTATCTAGATTGGCCCTATTTAATTTCTTTTTAACTGATTTCATCTTTTCAGACCTTGTAATTGGGGCAGACTTGTGCACTTTGAAGATATTTTTAAGAGTTTTTAACATTTTGTTACATTCACATCTCCTCTTTGTGTTGTAGATATGTGCTACCAAATCATATGCTATTGAAGATAGCAGAGGAGCTGCCCAAGTAAGTTTTGTTCACCCTTGAGGGGTCTCATTTGATCTTAATATCCAACAAGTAATTTCCTAATGCATAATTACTTCTGCAGTTGGTTCCTTCCTTCCAGCTGTTAATACTGCTTTTCTCTATAGTTGTTCAGTTTGGAAGAGAAATAAATAGCAATACTCCTTCAGAAGGCTCCAAACATCTTCTGGGAATCATCTCTCTGATTTTATTCCACTAATAAAACACATTCCTTTGCATTGCTGTATGTCACATGTTCCCCCTGAGATTCCTACAGTATTACAGAGCAAGAGAGGGATGAGTTCCCCCATAGCATTTATTTGGGGTTTTTTTTCAGTTCCTAAAGGGATTTGGGCAGGGAAAAGGCACAGAAAGGGCAAATCCCTTAAAACACCCAATTTATACAACATTATCCTCAGACACTTGACACTCATCATCTAATATCCATACTTGAGAATAATAAAAATGCATCTTTAAATGCAAGTCCACTGCTGGGTTCAGCTTCCACAGATGGATACTGAACAAGGAGCAAAATAAAGATGAGGACAGACAGACCGACCACAGAAAAGATGAGTGAGAGCAGAGCTGAGTTAATGGTTTCTCCTTATCTGCAGAAACTTGTTACAGAAGAATTTTTCATCACAGAGAATAAACTCTGACAGATTAATCGGACTTGTTTTATTCTGTCACAGTGAGGACTGTGGTTGTATCTGGTTGCACATCCTTTGAATGCAAATGCCTAACATATTGGCCGTAAATATAGCACACTGAATTCTTCTCATCTCTCTTTAGAGAACCCCAGGGCATCATTGCTTGCTGTAATCCAGTCCCACCACTAGTTCGCCAGCAGATTAATGAATTGCATCTTCTCATTCAGCAGGCCCGGGAGATGCCTCTTCTCAAGGTAGGAGTAGATTGTACCACACAAGAGACTCATCACTTGCTTTCCATAAGCCAGGGACTGGAGCTAAATGGTGACCTGTGATGATGTGTGTGCTGAAGTTTGCTTTTTGAACACTGTGAATATAGTGTTCTGTAGCAGAGCAAAAAGATGTATTGCAAATTCTTCTTGCCTGTTGTCTGTTTTGTACTGCACACAGTGTCATTTCCTGGAAAACTAGAGCAGTAAAAGAACAGATACAACTTGCCCGGGGTGCAGTTGTCTGTCTTACATTGCACACATGTAAGACAGACAACATGTTTGCACCATGTTTGCCTGTGTGAGGAAGAAATGGATCTCGTGGAATTTGTTGGCCGTGTAAATGGATTTAGAAATCTGTTACAGCTATGGTGAAGCCAAAAAACCCCTTAGGTGTAAGAGGTTCATTAGTTAAAATATATCATCAGCATGTTGATAATACTAACACAGTCTTCCTCCTTTAGTGAAACAAAACCATTTGTGAGCATGAATGTGTCCTTCCTGTGTGAGGTATTTAAATGTATCTGTATGCAAACACTGCAGGAGAAGAAGAATGAATGTCATTCTATTAACCTGCTAGTTTATAATAAATCTGTTGAAAACATTGATAAGGAGGGCAGTGCATATGAAAACATTTAACTGACTTACCTTTCTCTCCCATTTCAGTCAGAGATTCGTGTTGCAGTCAAGAAGAGGGCACCTCTATCCAACCCCGAGGTACTGTTTACATAATAGTGGTTACCTAATGTCTTAAGCCTTAAACTCAGAAACAAGTGTAGCAAAATTCTAGCTTCTAGTAAATTGTTTATTCTCATCCATTTTACAAGTTTCTCTACTTTAGCTTAATGTTACTTTTCTCTGCTAGACCCATAATATTACCAGCTGTAAATGGATATTTTACAAGCTGCCATAGTAGCAGCACTTAAGGCTTCATGAGCAAACACTAGCTGCTGGGCAGTGTCATGTGTGTTAGTCTGTATTCACTGATATATACGGACTGAAGGGAAGTTTCAGGTGAGTTTCTAGGGCTGACTCATTTACTGTCCTTGTGAGTCTGAAGTAAAGCATCTTCTTTAGCCAGTGGATGTTTGCACAGATAACCTTTTGATGCCAGATACAATGTGCTCTGGCAGGTGAGCTATATTAAGAACATTCAGTCACTGAATTTCACCCTTTTATTTGAATTTTCATTAATGTGTCTCTGCATTATGACAAAACATATACAGATTCATGGAGTAGTGTATTAATGGTGTTTTTAATTTGAATCTCTCTGCAGAGGCTGGAGAGTACATTCTTTGGACCACACGACAGTTCCCGGATTCCTAGGGATGATTTTCCAAACAACTCTGCCTTGGGTAATTTGGACTTAACCTAAAAACTGTACTAATAATAACATGATGTGGCTTTGACATGGGGAAGTAAGCAGCCCTGAAGAAACTTTCAGTGAAAGCAGTAAAATATACAAGTATCTAATAGAAGTTTTGTCTCCTTTTCATGTAGAGCCTGCACCAGTTTTGGAACATGGTTGCCTCTTTTCAGACAGTGAAAGGACAATGAATATTCAGGATGCTCAGCCAGAGTCAGCATGTCTTGTTGCTACTGCTACTGTCAGCATATTCAGTGTAAGCCACATGTTTGTGATAGTGCTAGTATTTAAGTATTAGAAAACATATTTAATAATCTGATAAAACTGTGTGGAAGTGTTGCAAGAAATAGTAAGGTGGGACATGCATGGAAATGGTATTGGCTTCCTGTCAAGCATATAGCATAACCAAGACAACTAGGTTAGGAGATACAGAGGAGGCCAGCAAGTTAATTACATCTCTTTGGAGGGTTACTGCCATCACTGAAGTTTCAGATAAACATACGTGGAACAGCAGTAGCCAAAACCAAAAACTAATATTAATGTTTCTTCCTTTTTTTTTTTTCTTTTTTAGGAATGTGATGAAGTTGAAGGAAATGAGAAGGCTTTAACCACTGCACAGCAGAAAGCTCAGCGTATAATGGAGTCCTTTGAAAATCCATTTAGAATGGTAAATGCTCTCAATACATACTTGTAGTGGGACTCATAAACTGTGTAGTGCAGAGGATGCTCTGAGCTGTTTTTCCAAGCGTATCTGAAAGAGCTTGATAAAGCATCAGCTGCTGCTCTCTTACTGGAATCCAGAGATTGTCCTTCTTGCAAAGTATGCACGTGTGGACTTGTTTTCAAAACACACTGAAATGCCTCTTAGATATATGTCTTTCTACGTAGTAAACAGACCTCTCACTGTTTTGTTTTTTTTTTTTTTCAGTCAAGCTTGAGGTTTTTTTAATTTGCATCACATTTTCATCTCTATGGCTAGAGTTAGTGAGCTGATTTTATTCTTCTAATGAATCAGAAGAACAATAGAATACTTTGTTACAGATTTGGAGTGTCAAATTACTAGGAAATAATATCAAAACAACTTATTCTGGTGTGTGGTTGAGGGTTGGTTTTTCGGGTTCTTTAGAATGTTTCTTAAATATGAACTTTTTGATTTGGAACATTTTAAGTAGCATTTTAGCAGTGAGCTAAATGTCATATGTTGTGTTTAAAGCAAAATGTTTTTTTCTTTCTTCAGTACCTACCTTCCGAAGAGAATCCTGCCTATGTCTCACAATCTGCAAAGTTTGACCCGTCATCAAAAATTTATGAAGTAAGACTCAGGCTAAAATTTCCTGCCAAGTAGTACAAAAGAAACAAATAAGTAGGTTATATTTCTTTGGGAACTTCAGCAATATAGGATTTTATTTTTTTTCTCCTTGGATTCTCCTTAGAAAAAGAATCTTAAGTTTTGAGAAACTAGGCATGTTTCTGAATATGTAGTTTATTGTTTCTGTAGTATTAATATCCTTCGAAGAACCAGAGATTGGAGACATTTCACTGTAAATTCCCTGTCTGTCAAAGTTACAAACTACTACTGAAGTCTGTATCTGCCTTTGTTCTTGTGGCTTGTTTGTAGCTCAGAACTTTTAAAGCACATGGTTTTACTTTACCTGGTGCAGCAGATCTTAATCTCTCTTACAATCCAATTTGATCTTTTGTACTCTTAATGAAGACCAGCATGTGGTAGCAAGTTTATAAACTCCCTTTTGCCATAAAACTTCAAAGAAAGTGATCCCAAGTAATTTTTTTTCCATTGCAGATCAGCAATCGATGGAAGTTGATGAGTCAGAGACAAGTACAGAAGGAGGCCAAGAATGAAACCAAAAAGAAAGCAGCCGAGCAGTCAGGTACAGCCGTTCTTCCCTTCCTCAGTCTGTTGGCTAGTATGCTTTTCCCAATGCATATAGGTTGTTTCCCAGTTACAACAAAACTTTAGAGGATGGATTTCCTGATGGATGAGATTATTTGTTTGACAAAGATTATACTCTGTTTAGTTTGAGACTTGCTGCAAGCTGGTTTGCTTGCTTTTTCTAAGCTCCTGGGTAACTTACTCCTGCTTTTTACGGTAACACTTGTTTGTTTCCATAGCTGCTCGTGACCAGGCACAGAAGGAATATAAAGAGGCAACAGAAAATATTGTGTCTGTTCGTCAGCAAGCCATGGTAAGTCATTGAATTCTTTACTTCCAGCCTTTGCCCCTTTTGATTTTTATAACGTAGTTCAGAATGAAACCCTGAGCCCCATAACTATGGAATACCCCAATGACAGCCTTTTGATAGCAGCCTCTCTGTGGTTCTGCCCTGTGTGTAGCAACAGGCCCCTAGAAACCATGCTGTGCAAATCCTTGCATCCCTTCATATCTTCAGTAGGGAATGTTTGCTGCTGCTGTCCTCTGCTTCTCACTTGCCTAGGTTCCCCCAAATCTGCCTGTGGAGCCACAGCAGATGTCAACCTTTAATGTGAAATTACCACTTGGCTTTCGTTTGAGAAGTCCCTGCTGCAAGGAAAAAAAAAAGGGGAGCTTAGGCTGAAACAAGAACATAACATAAGTGCTTTCTCCCTGCACTCTTATTGCCACAGGCAGTAGCTGTCACTGGAGTCTAGGCCCAATGGGAACTTCATCCACATCCTCGTGTTATTGTCTACGCAGATGTTTCATTCTCCTCTCCTAAACTTGTCCTTGTTTCTATTCTGTGGGTTGCTTTCACAGCAGGAACAAGCTAATAAGAAGAGAGTCATGAGTGAAACAGGAACAGAGTTGCCAAAACAAGAGAAGAAACGGCCAAAAGCCTGCCAGCAACCAGAGGAGCTGGAAGCACCGAAGCAGTTTACCCCCTTTGATTACAGCAAGTCCAACTTCAAAGTGTTTGCGGGTAAGATCTGGATCTCTTGCTACAGTGCTGCAGGCTGTGGAAAATGTTGACAGCTGAGCCATGAGAAAGGCTCTGTGAGAATGCAGGTGCCAAGGTAGTACAAACTGTTACAATGCACTTACCTTACAGTGGGGAAATACTAAAAGAAATTAACTTGGGAAATGTACAGTTTAGCACCCCTTTTCGGATTTGGAAACAAAAGTCATCCAAGGGGATTGTGGATTCGTATTTTGCTTCTTTTCTCTGTAGAGAAAGTCATCTGTTTAATTGGACCCTAGGAACTAGGAGGCAAAGGAGATTTGACTCCTTTGTAACAAGTATCTGTTGAAAAGCATCTCCTGTCCTTAAGAGACTGTTGTAGTTTTTAGCATGTGGGAGACTGCAGTGAACCCTCCTTATCATCAGAGAACACTGAGGAATGTACTGCTCTTTCTGGAAAATTTTAGTGGCAGCTTCTCTCCTCTCACCCTTAGGAAGCAGCAAATCGAAGCAGTCGCCACAATTTGATCCTGCCAAGCAAGCTCACACAGGCAAGGTACGGGCAATTTGTGAAAGAAGGAAGAGAATGGTTGATGATAGCACGTACCCAGCTGGGGAGTCACTGGGGAAGGCAGGTTACTTGTTCTGGATCTGCAGAATGTTCCCTAACAGCACTTGGTACTGAGGTGCAACTTCCAATCACAAGCTCATGCTTTGTATTATAGCCTCTTCCTGTTCAGGAAGAGCTATTTTTCTGGGGGCCACTCAGAGTCTTTTGTTGTTTCCCACCTCTTCACGCATTGTTCACACCTATGCCCCCATACATCACAGACATGACACTTGAATCACAGCACAAATGTTGGTCACAATACCAAATTCAAGGCACTTTCAAAAATCTCAGAAGTCAGTCCAGTTATTCCAGGCCATGGCAGGTTTGTGTGGCATGGCATTCTCCACCAAGTACTGTCATTAGGAAAATAGTCTCAGCTCAGAGAATTTTTACTTAATTTATTGCTAATTGAGGTTGAGAGATCGAAGAGAAGAAAGAAAACAAACACGTACTTAGGGAATCCTGTGACCAGCACAGGTATCTTCATTGTCTCCCATCCCAGGTCACCCCTGCAGACGTGGGTTACCTAAAACCTGCCATGTATACCCTGCATAGTGCTCATGCGTGGAGCGTTTGGGTGCTGGTGCGTGATGTCAGCGGGCATTCAGGCATGAAGTAACAGGGTGCCCATGCATGAGCTCATTGGGCGCTCGAGCGTTAATTTTAAGTTCTGAAGCTCATTTCTTGCATTTCAGGCTCTTTCCTGTGTATGCTGCCTTCCTGCATATTTAATTGGAGGGCAAATGGTACCAGAGAGCATCTTAGATATTCATTAAAAATCATATTGTAGAAACTGGTCAAGTTTATGGCTGATAGTGTAGGAAACAGTTTCCTGTGCAATCCCTTTTCTGGGTCAGTTGAAACTTGTTTCAGGAGAAAAAAATCAAAACCGATTGGTGAATTTGGGACAACCTGTACAGATCTTTCTGTCTAAGTGGGGTAAGATTTGTCATCAGTGGGTTATTGTGCCTCCCATGTCAAGGTTAGACTGGTAGAACATCACTTACGCAGATGCATTCAGCGCACATACATGTAAAGAAGACCTAAAACATAGAGCTCACAGTGTAAACAAGCAGCGTTCCTTGAAGCAGAGGGACCTGCCAGCACATGAATCTCATGGAATATACTGTATTTGGCAGGTTCCTCACTGTGGTGGTGATGATTTGGTTTTTGTTTTTTTTTCTTCTCTGCAGAAATTTGCTGGAGCTAACAAACTTCAACAATCTGGAAACCGAAGCATGTCCTACCTGGCGGGGAAAGCTGATAGGTGTGTTGTCTGCTTGCTCTCACAGTGGTGAAGTGTTTTCACGCCCGTGCCCTGGAGCTATGGGCAAAGCCTAGCTATTGTCCTCAGCGTAAGCACATGGTTAATTGGAAGAGGTTGCGTAACACCTACTCACGTTCATTTCACAGCCTGACGTCAGTTCAAAGGAAAAAAGGAAGGGAAAAAAAAAATCTTAGTCAGGATTAATGCAATCAAAGACAATTCTGGGTGGAAGGTTTGAAATGTTGAAGTAAAAGTTTGTTTTAATAGATGTGGGAGTCGCTTTCTTTGGCCACAAAGATAGGTAGAGGTGGGGAAAACATTTGCCTAGCTTAGGAGGAAGATAAATAACAGGACTGCCAAATATGAACATTCTTGTTCTGAATAGATACTTAATGTGTAGTTTATGAGGCTTGATCCTTCTGTATTATTTAGTCATAAAAGAGCAGTACTACTAAGGGCAGCATTGGAGGGAGGAAGGTTTTCTCTGCATCATGACCCTTTCTCAATAGGATCGTGGTAACCTGCTGTAAGTTTTCAGTCTTGAGTGCATTTAGAGCAAAAGTCTTACTGTAACTGTCTTTTGCAGGAGTTCCAGGCACCACTGGCCGAAGAGATAGTCCCTGTTACAGGACCTGTGGGAGTTGCTGCTGAAACAATAGTCAGAAGTATTGTCACCATGGGAAGGCAAATACCGGTCATTGAGCAGTTTTTGTACAGAAATGTTTTTAAACCCATTAAAATCTTTTTTTTTTTTTTTTTTTTTTCCCCAAAAGGAAAAATATCTTAATTGATTTCACTTTTTTTTATATTCACATTGGGGTTTTTTCTAATTATACTTACAATGTTGCTTTGTTTCTAATTTTGAAAGTTCGTCCCGTGTCCTCAAACAGTTAGGCTAAACTTGTCGCTTCTTGGAGTTGCTTGAAGTGCAGAACCAGCATGTCAGTGGACTATGAGAGGAACCTCTTGGCATCTCTAAAGCCAGCACAAAAATAATAGAGAGATTCAGTAGATGTGACTCAAACTCCAGCAGTCCAAAGGAGGAAATAAAGCCAGACTATCTTTTATGTTAGACCTTGCTTACAAACTGAACTGCACAGCTCATCTCTTACAAGACAAGGTAATATGAAAAACAAATGTGGTTACCTGGCAGTGTTTTTGTATTTTTAAGCAAAGATTTTAAGGGGGGAAAAAAAAAAAAGAGTTAGGGTACTTTTGGATCAGACCAGTAATTTTACCATAAAGTTATAGAGTGAAAGTTTTTCACCTTGAAGTTAAGAGTAAAGTTTTCCACCCTAAAGTTAGAGAGTGAAAGCAGTAGCATTAGGTAGAAGGTAACAACACAGTGGGGAAAGCCAGGGAAAATGAATCTCAGTACAGTTATACTAACATTTCATAGTTTTAAATACCCACAGTGAGTTATCCTGAAGTCTTTGTAGAAAGAGTATCAGCCCATAATTTGATGGATGGATGGCAGAGCTTATTGTAAATGCTGACAACTGAAGGCTGGCAATGCTGCTGTGACAGGTAAGCAACGTTGCAGTTTAACAGTTTTGATTAGGGAAGGGTAGGGCTGATGTGACTTTGCTTGAGGCCACATTAAATCAGTGGCAGAGCTGCTTCCTGGGTTACTAGTTGCTGTGCTGACCAGTGGATCTTGCTGCCTTTCCCAAAGGGCTTTTTGTCTTTGGGATTTCAGTTTCTGACTTAAGGATTTTCCATTTCATGCTCACCTGTTCTGGCGATGACAGAATTTACTTCTCTGAGTGTTAGGCTAGGTGGCCAGTGGTAAAAACTTCCCTCCTCATTCCTAACCCAAGGGCTTTATTTTACAAAGACTGTGAGGAGGTTTTCTATTTTGTTTGGGTTTTTTTCAATCTTTCAGTGTATTTCTGGGGAGTAGAGTGTGGAAGGAACAGAGGATGGTTTTTTTTTTCTCCTTAGATATCTTAGTGTGAACAGTGCTGGCCAAGCAGCATTGTAATGGTAGAACAGAGTCCCTTTCTGCTCATAAAATCTGCTTGCGTGGCTGAATATTGGAGAATGTTTTTGAAAAGAGGCAGTTAAATAGCAATTGTCTGTAAGTGCATTTGCAGGGGCTGCCAATTCCCCTTCTTGTCAGCTTTACCACTTCTGGTATTTCTGTAACTTGAAGAATGAGTAACTCTTACCAAAAGCCCCATTGCCTGCAGAGGTAGTAAAATTTCTGTAGTTTCTTTAAGTCTTTTCCTCCCTTAAAATTCTAAGCAAGGTGCTATTTCAAGGATTATTTTAATTATAGTCTTTTTCTGATTGCTCTTTGAGTTGTGGCTCACTGCTGTAGGTTTAAAACCATCTCTGGTGGAAGTGACTGGCAAATCCAGGTGTGCTCTGTTCCCCCAGTGACACCTTTGAATCGGATGAAGTTGTAGCACTAGAATCCGATAATCTAAGCCCGTTTTGCTACGGGGCAGCCGTTAGTTGTTCAAGAAGAGCTTTGCATAACCTGCTGGGAGAACTCGTGGTGCAACCTCGGTGAATTTCTCCCGAGTCTGCTCTCTGCAGCACCCACCACGTTTTGTAACGCTCCCCAGCTCGCGCCAGGGCCCACGAACCTAGAAAGGAATCTGCTTTCGTAACATCTAACCCTAAAACAGCCCCGTTGGACTTTTTTATTATTATTTTTTTCCTTTTCTCTGAAAATCGTTCGTCTCTCCCCGTTTCTGCGGGTGGCGGAGCTCTGCCGAGCGCTCGGGAAGCGCCTCGTCTTCCGCCCGGGTTCTGCCTTTGTGGCGCGGCGGGGGCCGTGCGGAGCGCGGAGGCGCGGCAGCTCC
>NW_010336633.1:0-431 GCF_000700745.2 Antrostomus carolinensis
GCCAGAGCCAATCCCAGTGCTCCCAGTATGGTCCAAATTCATTCCAGTGCTCCCAGTATACATCAAAAGCCATCCCAGTGCTCCCAGTCAACCTCCCAGTGCTCCCAGTATTGGGCAGACCCTCTCCCAGTGCTCCCAGTATGCTTCAAATTCCGTCCCAGTGCTCCCAGTATGCCCCAAACTCCGTCCCAGTGCTCCCAGTATGGTCCAAATCAACCTCCCAGTGCTCCCAGTATGCTTCAAACTCCATCCCAGTTCTCCCAGTATACACAAAAACTCATCCCAGTGCTCCCAGTCACCCTCCCAGTGCTCCCAGTACGCCCCAAACTCCATCCCAGTGCTCCCAGTCACCCTCCAGTGCTCCCAGTACGCCCCAAACTCCATCCCAGTGCTCCCAGTCACCCTCCCAGTGCTCCCAGTACCCCCCCAAC
>NW_010336633.1:552-807 GCF_000700745.2 Antrostomus carolinensis
CCCAGTCCCCCTCCCAGTGCTCCCAGTATAACCCAAACTCCATCCCAGTGCTCCCAGTCACCCTCCCAGTGCTCCCAGTCCCCTCCCAGTCACCCCCCAGTGCTCCCAGCGGGCGGATCCCCTCGTCTCCTCGCTCCTCTCCGTCTCCGGGGTGGGCTCCCAGTATTCCCAGTATTCCCAGTAAGCTCTGGAGCGGCCTCGAACTGGAGGGTGCCGTGGAGGGGGCCGAGCTGGGGACTCTCCAAGGCGGCCACT
>NW_010336634.1:0-24520 GCF_000700745.2 Antrostomus carolinensis
GGTCCTGCACCTGAGGAGGAATAAGCCCAGGTGCCAGGACAGGTTGAGTGTTGACCTGCTGGAAAGGAGCCCTGCAGAGAAGGACCTGGGAGTGCTGGCAGATGACCAGTTGACCATGAGCCAACAATGTGCCCCTGTGGCCAAGAAGACCAATGGTATCCTGGGGTGCATTAAGAAGAGTGTGACCAGCAGGTTGAGGGAGGTTCTCCGTCCCCTCTACTCTGCCCTGGTGAGGCTGCATCTGGAGTATTGTGTCCAGTTCTGGGCTCCCCAGTTCAAGAGAGATAGAGAACTTCTGGAGAGAGGTCAGTGAAAGGCTATGAACATGACTAAGGGCCTGGAGCATCTCTCTTATGAGGAAAGACTGACAGAGCTGGGTCTTCTTCTAGAGAAGACTGAGAGGGGACTTTATCAATGTTTATAAATACCTAAAGGGCAGGTGTCAAGAGGATGGGGCCAGACTCTTTTCAGTGGTTGCCAGTGATAGGACAAGGGGCAAAAGGCACAAGCTGGAACACAGGAGGTTCCACTTAAACATGAGGAAAGACTTTACTGTGAGGGTGCCAGAGCACTGGGACAGGCTGCCCAGAGAGGCTGTGGAGTCTCCTTCTCCAGATATGTTCAAAACCCGCCTGGACACTTTCCTGTGCAACTTGCTCTAGGTGAACCTGCTTTGGCAGGGGGGTTGGACTAGATGATCTCCAGAGGTCCCTTCCAACCCCCACCATCCTGTGATTCTGTGATTATTGTCACCCCTGAGAAAACCTATCTGCATGCAGTTCTATGTTATGTTACAGTTTTTACAGTCTAGAGGCAGAGCGAGAATTCAACAAGGAGTGAACTTAAAGCACATCAGAGACTGAAACAAAGCTGAAAAGGGCAGGAAATAAACACATGGACAAGGCTCCACTGTGACAAAGTAACTTCTCAAGGGCAAAAGAACACAGAACAGAATCTGCTCCTAAACAATCTACTGCTACATAAGTTTGTTTGCTAGAACAAAGAATCAAAATATTTTTCTCTATCTATATTGACCACACTCTTTGTTTATGATTCTCATGCAGACAAAACAGCTCCCCAGCAATCAATGGAGCAGAAATTAAGACTGCAAGTGAGACATATGTTTATATCTCGTTACCCTCTCCAATGCATTAATGCTGTTTACTCGAAGCTAAATCTGCTTCTATTGTTTCATATACTCCATTCTGCCCATCCTCAAGGTTAATAACAAAAATTTGAAAATAAATGTCACACTAGATAAAACTTTCCCATGAGCAAATATGGTTTGGACTCAATAAGAAGGGAACAACTTTTCCATGTGTTGTTCTGGGTCCCATTAAGCATTGGAAAGCTATGTGTAAGCACTAGCAATCAGAATTCAGTTTATACAAAATAGAACAAAGCATAAAAATTCCTATTTTTCTTTTCTTTCTCAAATATTGCTAAATATTGACAAATACATAATAATTAAATGGAAAATAGCCACTAAATTTTGGGGAATACTGAATATTTTCATTATTAGGGAAATGTCAAGCCTGTAATGGTTTTAAGCTTTAAGACATTTTTTACAGTGAGGGTGGTGAACACTGCAACAGGTTGCTCAGAGAGGTGGTAGATGCCCCATATCTGGAAACATTCAAGGTCAGGTTGCTTATGGCAGGGGGGTTGGACTAGATGGCCTTTAAAGGTCCCTTCCAACCCAAACTATCTATGAGCCTATGAGATGATTTAAGAATTTCAGAGGCAAGGACTGCAGGAAACATAACATCTTTTATCAGAGAAGCTTTCAGGCAAATAAGTACTTCTGTTTTGCTATTTCTGTTGTGCAATTCAAGAAGGTCTTATTTGAACTTTACCCACTCTCCCCAACTCTTACCAAGTATCCTATAAGAAAACATCCTCTGTCTATAAACCCTATATCATTTAACAGACAGGCTTTCTTTTAAAGATAATCTTAACCCATTAAAATTATAGTGCTTACATTTTCAAGACATGTAATATTTTTACTTTCATATTACTAATTTATTGTTTTCCAATTTCTAATGGAACTTGAGAGCCATAGTCTCATAGGCATTTTAATTTTATTTATCTTATATTAAAAACTGAAGTTAACACTGACAGGAAAAATTCAAAGATAAAAACATGCAATACTTTTCATGTAACAGAAATTGTATCAACCCCCATTACATAAATTGTAGGCTACTAAAGGAGAAGCAAGCTCTAGACTTTGATACCAGGAGGAAATTGCAGCCATCATTTATTCCTTGGAGTATCCCGGATAAAATCTATCAGCAACTTCCTTAAAAGCAGCTTTGAGAGTGTTTGAAGACCCAGGCTCTTAAATCACTAATAAGGACAAATCTTTTGAGGTGAGTCTAAACTGCACAGTCTGGAACTCAGCCCCAGGTCTGATATTTTCCAAAGTCCGAATGCACAGCACTGTTTTGTGGCATCACGGCTTACTATAGTCTCTATTTAGCCATTGTTCCACATTTTTCTTTTGTTTTCCTACTCTACATTTGCTCAGCTTTTCTAAAGGTGTTAGTGGTCCAAGGATGTTTTTGTCAACACAGAAAAACACATAAGAGCTCTAAAGATACATACTATCACAGAGAAATAACTAAGAAATTAAGATATTAAGCATGTATATTCATTTTTCTTTTCTACTGCATCATATACAGGTATTTATTTAAATAAACCACATCCAAGGTTGACGACAAGAGAACTTTCCAAACAGATGTCTTTTGCATCTCTTGTAAAATCAATGCCAAGGACTAGGAAAAAGATACAACTGACAGTGTTCAGTTTATTACCAGAAGTGCTCTTCTGATGCATGTTATTGATCCATTTAAAGAAAAAAAAAATGTCCCAAAAATACTTCTAATTTCCACATGGCTTAGAATATGCTTCCAGGCATAAAATTTAATAGATCAAAAACACATGCTGTGGACAAAGTGAGCAGAGGTAAACACATTCAACAGTCACTGAGAGTCCAAATGTCAACATAAGCAAATACTATGCAAAGCTCCTATCCATACCAATAGCCTTCTTCAGTTTTTAGGTTACCCTAAACAGGTTCAGTGCTTCAATGGAAAACTGCAAGGTTTAAGAAACTTACTGCAATGGACCTCATCACTCCAATCATCACAGTCATTGTAGCCATTACACTGCAGTTTCCCTGGGATGCAGATCCCGCTGGCACACAAGAAACTCTCCTCTCCTCCGCACAGTGCTGGAAAAGAGAAGAAAAGAAAGAATGCATGTTAAACTTTTCAGGGTAAGAAGAAATAAGCAGAAATTAAGGACAGAACAATGAGTCTTAACTGATGCACCTAAGCAACAAAGCCCAAATTAATCAAATTCAAGCAAGTACAAACTGGCATTTTCATCTAACTTCTGGTATTTCAAAAATAGGTATCTAGGCTGAGTTAATCAGTGAGGTTCAATCTACCATTACCTCTAAAAAGCAGCTGTAGAGAGTAAACTGTTAAAAACTGACCTTAGGATGGGATTAAACAAGCTCTTTCCACCCCCCAAAAAAAAAAATGCATTAGATTAAATATCCAACTAAAGTTACTGTAGATGGATCTTCCCAGCCTACGTGTTCAGACAAAAGATTACCAGGTTGAGACTTAACAGTGTCATAGCACAGACACTTTTCTAAAGGGGAAGGATTCCTCAGACATTCTTATAACTCCCTGAACATTAGAAGACAGTCATTGCTATTTGATAAATGGGGAATTAAGAGCATTAGATTAAATATCCAACTAAAGTTACTGTAGATGGATCTTCCCAGCCTACGTGTTCAGACAAAAGATTACCAGGTTGAGACTTAACAGTGTCATAGCACAGACACTTTTCTAAAGGGGAAGGATTCCTCAGACATTCTTATAACTCCCTGAACATTAGAAGACAGTCATTGCTATTTGATAAATGGGGAATTAAGATACCTAAAGAGACAAAAAAAATCCCCTGGAGCTTTAGGTGTACTACTGGAGATACCTTGCAGGGTCATTATGTTCAGAGAGAGGAAACTCATAACACCTTCCCATTCCAGTCCTTCTAGGCACTTAAAATAAAAAGATGAAGTTCACCATTAATTTGTATACACCTTAGTCCACACAATAGTGATCAAACTGCCAAAATTTTGCTTTAAAAAATATTGGCTGAGAAAAATCCCTGTAAAGCATACAGATGGGGAAAGATGTCAAGTGAAAATTAGATGGGGATGCAAAGTAAAGATGTCAAGTAGAAAAACAAATATTCAGTACAGAACCCGGTTCTTGGTTTAGTTTGGTTTTTTTTCAAAAGTCACAGCTAAACAAAACAGAAAGTTTCACCTCTAGTAAAAGATCAGTAAAAAAACCCCAATAACTTTACTTTAAGCACACACATCTGAAATAAGAAATAGCTTTCAGAGATGGAGAGAAAAAATCCTTTCACTTTGCCAGTGTAACATTATTAAATGTATCCATGTGTGAGAATAGCAAGTTCAAACAATAAAATCTCATGGAAGTTCAAAATTCTACTCATAGAAATTCCATTGTAAATCTAACTTTGCATCCACGTTTGCCAAGAACAATAAAGATCTCTAATTGTAGCTTTCAAACTTCACCACAATGCAAATCACAGGTATGAAAAAATACCAGTTTCAGCAGCAGAAGCTATAGAAACTCTTCCTCCATTGAAGTAATTTTGCAGCTGATCACAACATAGCTCCATATTTCTCATTTTAATATGCCTAAATTTGCATTTTTCCTAATCCTATAGGAGAATATCCAGTTCCTATTTCTTCTCCCTTTATTCTCTGAACCTGATGCTTAACAAAGTCTGGGAAGTATATTTATAATCTACATCTCAAAAGCGAAAGAATGCATATTGAGTATTCTCATCATAACTTGTTATTCCTCAACAAGTGTATTCAGGCAGAATACAGTTTAAAATTAAGGAAAAATAATCAAATATCTAATGATATAATTTTTAGTAGCATGATCTTTTATGACCTGAACTTTGCACTGCGGTAAATGATAGCACAAAGGTAACACACTACATGAATTAGCTTGGAGAAGAGGAGACTGAGGGGAGACCTAATTAATGTTTACAAATATGTTAAGGGCAAATGTCATGAGGATGGAGCCAGGCTCTCCTCAGTGATGCCCAACGATAGGACAAGGAGCAATGGGTGTAAGCTGGAACACAGGAGGTTCCGCTTAAACTTGAGAAAAAACTACTTTACGGTGAGGGTGACAGAGCCCTGGAACAGGCTGCCCAGGGAGGTTGTGGAGACTCCTTCTCTGGAGACATTCAAGACCCGCCTGGACGCCTTCCTGTGTAAAATTGTTTAGGTTCCTGCTCCGGCAGGGGGATTGGACTAGATGATCTTTCGAGGTCCCTTCCAATCCCCAACATTCTGTGATTCTGTGATTCTGTAATTTCAGAATAAGTAATTAATAAATCTATGACTATAATGATGCTTGTGTCAACATTTTACTGGGTGCTGCACCCAGTAGACTTCCTAGTATAAAGAATTATCCTTAACAGCAAAGTTATTAACCACAATAAGGTGTCAACTAAGCACATTCTTGGGTAAACAAAAAGTGAGTTTAAATGAAAGATCAGTCCTAAACTCACACACTGCTAATGTCCCATTTAAATTTCTCTTTCTGGAGCCAACGTTGCAAAAGGAGGGAAAGTTCTTTTTAATTTCTTCCAACAGAACAGTCTGTCAAGAAGTAACTCAGAGCATACAAGTAATCTCATGTCTTCAGAAGAACAGAAATATAAAAATGAAACAAAATGGAAAGCAAAGTGGTGCTGATGAAATCTGGCTGTGTTTCACAAATCATGCAGATACAATTTAAGGATATAAAAGATGAAAGGTAGAAAGAGATTAGAAACACAAACTAATAAATATTGACTCTCCATACTGCTACATCAATTTTTATCAGCTTTATTTGGTTGTCAAGCTATACTTTTTCACAGAATTTCAGGAATTCATTATTTAGTGATATACCTTTCAATTTTAATAAGTGTATCATTAAAGAAAACTTAATGGAAACTTTTTTCTTAAAATCTCAAACACATGGCTTTTATCTTACAGTGCTTTAGAGCGCAGGGTAGCAAGTGCTATGCCTTTTTTGTTTCCACATGTGAAGAGCTGAAGGATAGGAGGCCCAAGTTATTTGTCCAATGACAAACAAGGAATCAGGTGAATTCTGATTTATAAAAAATCCTCCATTATTTTGTGGTTGAGGAGCAGACAGAAAATTTCTTCAAAAAATCATTACTTTTTCTAGTAAAATTGAATTTCATGCCTTGTCTTATTAACTACCATAAGCTTGACTTGATTTTTAACAGTGAGAAAAATCAGCTCCTCACAAAAAATCCATATATGACCTTATTTGTCAAAGAATAGCTGATTTATAAAAGTGCTATGAAGCAATGCCATAAAAAAAGCCTAGGCAAGGCAAGATGTTCTTATGGAATATGGAATCTTTTATGTGTTCCAGAGATAAAGGTTCTCTTCCCAGCTCTGCTGTAAATTTTTTGCATCACTTTGGACAATTCAGGCAAGCTGTGCCTTAGCTCTCTACCTATAAAAAGATGAAAAAACTTATCTTTTTCTTGGGCTCTTTGAGGCGAAAAGTCATTGGCCTTGGTACTAGAAAGTTAATGCTGCAGGAGTCTTATGAACCTATTTTCACACTGATGAATCGATATTCAAGATTTCCCACAGGGACTGAAATATATTTCTGTTTTGGGAAACATCGGGATAACTCTCAGAGGAACATCAATGAATGCAAGAAGGTCAAAAGGAAAACCTGAAAGATATATCTCAATGTAAACAATACAATTCTTGAGATAGAACAAAGCCATTTAAAACTGCCACCAGTGAATAACCCATTTTAAAAGACTTCAACAAGCAGTCATGAAAAGATTATCACACCTGTTAAACCTGCCCTTGGGACTAAAGAAGAGGCCTTTAATGTGCCTACAAAAAATATAATAATTTCTGCTCACAATCGGCCTTTCTGTATAGCAATGTGATATTCTTTACAATTTGCTGAACCACTAGATGCATAGTGGATGCTGCGATGTACCATTAAGCACTGGACATGCCTGAACATGCATAGTGGTTTTTTAAAAAATTACAAGTAGTTCCAGCTTGCAATGACTGCAAGTGCAATTAATTATTCAGATTTAAAATTTTATTTGTAGTCCTAGCATAGCAGTGCTTTCCAATGCACTATGGCAATGGATACATACACACACTCTCTCAGCAGCTTCATTTTTACTTTTAACTTTTGGCAGCAGGGGACTATTTTTTTTCAACATATTTACATACTTTTCTAAGCCTGAAATATTATTTTATCATCCCCAAGAAAGAGGGCAATCTTAGACTTACTCAACTGACATACACACCCTCGTATGAAAAATGTGTTCGTAATAAAAACTTATGTGAATAATTTTAAAATCTTCTCTATTACATTCCCAGGTGCACTCTCCACTTGGGTAACACATGATCTCAATTTTGCAATAAAACCATTATTTTCCAGTTGTGTAATGGGGTCACAGTTATTGCAGTGAAACCTACTTATGCAAAACATTTTAAAAGACTTTTCTAACTCTACAGAAAGGTGCCCAAAATACATTAGTCTTTAACACTACATTTTTTGGCTAGTTTGTGCCATTTAATGTTTGTGTCTCTTAATCAGAAGCAAGGCAGGTCAAAGCCACCAGCACCATCCTTTTGCACACCATTATACTGTGCTCCTCAGTAGGTTCCCTCACTACCCACTGTGTGGTTGGAGAGGTTTCCTAACTTCTAATTGAAGAGTTACAGCTTCACCTCTATTCTACCATTTTTGGAAGGGTATTACAAACTGCAAAACATGACAGTCTTAACAGCAACATAAGATTAGATAGCATTCATATTCTCATTTTACAGGGGGAAAATTAGGCACTGAGATACTAAGGTGAAAGTTGTAAAAAACAATAAATAATAACTTCAATTGTCCAGTCTAAGACACGTCACCATGTGATTTTTCTTATTTCCAGAGTGTCCTGCTTTCACTAGGATAGAGTTAATTTTCTCCTTAGTAGCTAGAGAGCACTGTGTTTTGGTTTCAGTATGGGATTTGTTATGAGAAGAATGTTGATAACATACTAATACTTTTAGTTGTTGCTGGAAGTTCAAGGACTATGTGTTTTGCTAGTCTGTAAGTGCAAAGGACTTCAGGGGGGGAAGCATAGTAAATAGCAAAACCCAAAATTGGCATTTGCCAATGACATATTCCATATCATATAACATCATGTTCAGTATATTAATGAGGGCTGACTGGAAAGCTGGGGGATTCCCTCGCACATCTTTCGGCTCACTCTTCTGGGATTGTGGTTTCAGTTTCGGGATTGTCTCTGCTCTGGGATTGCTGGCTGGGTACAGGCTGGGCATCAGTGGGTGGGTGGTGAGCAATGGCACTGTATATCACTCCTTTGAATATTCTATTATAACTGTCATTATCATTATTAAGTTTTATTTTATTTCAATTACTAATAATTTTTTATCTCAACCCATGAGTTGTCTCACTTTTACCCTTCCAATTCTCTCCTCTATTCCCTGAGCGGGGCAGAGAGAGTGAGTGAGCGGCTGTGTTTGGCTGCAAGACAAGTGAAACCACCACAGGAGAGTAAAGACTCTGATGTTATTTAACATATTCAAGGAATAGCTCCTGTTACCTTTACTTGTGGCTGGAAGACCATATTCCAATTGCAAATAAACCCCAGCTATACAAATGAAGAGTTCAGTTAATTGGAAGTGTGCAAAAAACAGTTAAGAAAATTTTGATTCCACTGCCTTGCTCTGGAATCTGCAATAGTGACAGGGAAAGAATCTCATTCTATATTATAACATCACATTTTCTTTATTATGCACTGATCATTTTGTTTCTCCAGTTCCTGGCCTTATGCATTGCGCTTTCCAATTGCTATGCTACAATCAGTAAACCCTATAGGGGGCCCTAGAAACAGCCTTCCTCAGTATGGGCTCTAGTTCCCTGTAGACCACTGTTTATCTCACAGATGATGATTTAAGGTAAAAATAGAGTATGATAACACAATCAAAAGATTGCAATTCATCACACAAGAAAGATTCTTTGAGGTTGAAAAGGCAACTTTAACTGACTTGGATATCTTACATTCTTCTAACTTGAGCTTTTATGCAACTTCCTGCATGTTCAAAAAAGAAAACAGCATAAATAGATCAAAAAGAACCATTAAAGGAACCACCTTGATTTGTTTAAAGATCTCCATCAGTATAGTTCTTCACCAGTATTAAGAGAGCAACAATAACAGACTTCTACCTTCTGTGTGAATATGCCAATTTGGCCTGGGAGAACAAAGGTAAAAAACAGGAAGGATATTTATCTGAACACTTTTCCTACAAATCAGAAAAGCAAAGATTCTGGAGTCATTCATTTATGGGCTGTGAGCAAAAGTGTGGTCAAGCACTTATAAATCATTCTGATTCTCCCTTCCTAATACATATCTATCCCATTCTGTTCCTATCCATTCTGATTTCCATCCCAATACACTTCTCCATTTCTTCTTACTCAAAGTAAGCATCTTCCTATTTATCTTGTATGTTATATGCAAACAAGAGGAAGAATGAAGTCAGTTTACCGCCTATCAGTTTTAGCACCCAGCAGCAATCAAAAGAAATTTTAAGAAAAATTAATCTCACCTCTTGCAGTTGTCTAATAGGTTATGACTGAATATGTTTGTCCAGTCAGTGCAGTGTTCAGGGCAAGGAGAGAACACACACTGTGAAGTACCTCCAATTATGCAATTTCTGCTTTCTACCGAGCTTGTGCAAGAAGTTTTCAGAAGGCTGACAATTCTGTCATGCCTCCAAAGATCAGATCTTAATGGAAACTATAAAAGCCTTTTCTTATGCTGTAAAACAAACACTTCTGTTGAATGCTGAATTTCAATACTTGATCTGAAACCTAGAGGATTTAGATATGTAACCATTTATAAGACTTTCTTAAACACAGACAGTTGCATATTCAGAAATGCTGTGACTGTTTGAAACAAAGTAGAAGAAAATTATAAAGGCATTAGTATAAAGGAATATGCTGACAAATGTTAATTATTGATACCTCTGACAATAATTCTCACATTTATTAAAATAATCATGCAAACATTCATACACTCAAACTCCTGAAGAAGAAACAACGTTAGGTAAAAGAAACCCAAAGAAAATTGAAACAATCCTTGCTGATAGAGAAACTTGCTTGTTTTAGATCTTCCCCAGAAAGGTTTACAAGCTGGAAAAGCTTCCAAAATCCCACCGGTGGCAAAAAGTGCTTTGTTTTATCTGCATCTGGTGTACTATCAAAAGTGTCTCTCAGGAGCCAAGACCATTTATGTGCTGTACTTCCCAGCTAGATTACTGGAATGCCATCTACAAAAGATTATGCAGGCAGGTCCCTGGAAAACTGCAGATAGCACAGACCGAAATAAATATGTTATTCTATCATCCTCAAGATTGACATCTGGTTGCATTTCAAGGTATACTAACAGATAAAGCACTGTATATCTGTGAAAATGACCATGAAAAGTGCTGCTAATTTTTTTTTCAAAGTGAAGAGGACACAACATTCACTGTCTAATGCTATGAAAGAACTAGGAGGTATCAAATAAAATGACCTTTAAAACAAGAAAAGGGTGGTACTTTTCATACAATGCATAGACAAACCATAACACTTTTCAACAGGATGCTCTGGATGCTAAAATGTGCATAGATCCATGAAACAAAGGGAGACATTAACAGAAGAAAAATCTATGGTGGGTCACAAATTACAGAAAAGTCCTCGAGTCTCAAACAGATGGAAAATGTAGGAGTATTTTGTAAAAGTATTGCCATTTTGCCTTGCCCTGTTCTCCTATTCTTCTCCAGGCATCTGATTTTGGCAGCTTTTGGAGTCAGCATTACAAGATAGATGGCGTTTCCATCTGATTCAATACAGTCACAATGGGCACAGTGGGACACAGAGGAATCCCTGTATTCTCTTGCCTGAAAATTTTCATCACTGTTCCCTATACCCTACGTACCCTGCGGTACAGTATATGCATCTTGTAGTTGTCAGTTCCATAAAGTTTTGATACTAGGATGACGATCACAGAATTAGGAAAGTTGGCAACTCCTTCCCCCCAGGAAACTGTTCATTTCTTTATTTCCTTATGATGCAAAACTCTGTGGGAGAAAGAACACAAAAGACCTTTCTCTTACACTCAAGTGAAGTGGCCTAAATAGGAAACTCCAAGCTGGAAAAGGACAGGAACCACTCAAGTGAAGTGGCCTAAAAAGGCCATATAGGAAACTCCAAGCTGGAAAAGGACAGGAAGGCAGGCAGAGATAAACGGTGGGGGAGGCAGAATGGGAGAAAAAACAAAATCAAAAGACATAATAAAATATATTGCAGAGTCAACGGAAGTAAAGAATGAGTGCTTGGGGGAAACAGTTTTTTCAACTGTGAATGTTTCCTCACATGAAACACCACCACAATCCTGAAAAACATTTTGTCTCTCTCAAAAAATTATTCCACTATTGCTGTTTTTGCAGCTGGTTAATATCAATGCTACACATACACAGATCGTCTCTCTCTTCTTTCCACTGCATTAAGTGAATGCAAGGGCACAAAAGAAAGATAATGTCTTCCTGATTTTAAAAGCTGTTTTCTCAAATAAATTCTGTATTGGATGTGTATAATTAGCTTCACATTGTCAACAGAAAAATAAATACCTGGTTGTAACCAGATACTGCCTTTGAATCTCTGCTCAAAGGCATTCCTCAAAGACAATTCTCTAAATTAACACCAGTGTGAAAAATCCTGAAAGATAAACTGGGCACCATGGAAAAAAAGAGTATGAGAACAATTTTTATTGGTGTTTTATTCTTGCAACAAAACAAAAGAAGATCTGCATTAGTTAAGCATATTTGGTTAAGAAAATTAGTAGTTTCCTTGAATACATTATATTAATTCTGTTGAGTGTTTTCTGTATTGTTTGCTCTGTTGCAGCTTATGCAGGACAAGGTAAGATATGATGGCAGCCACTAGAATAAAGTTTGAATTGTTCAGCTCAGCTACTGCAAAACTCAAAGCTAAACTTGGGTAAAGGCAATGCTGTTATACAAATGAAGTACTGCTGAAGTCTATAGTTGTGGTGTTAGCACAACTATTAACTATTTTGTTTCACAGTATCTTAAAATATTATACATGAACTGTTAATGGCTACTGCTAATATTCTTAATGCGGTGCTCCAATTACATGCTTCTTATCCAGCTTAAAACAGGCTAAGAACTCCTGTGGTGGCATCTTCAAACAGCTGAAAGAGCTCATTCCAATTATACATGCATTTAGCCCTTTCATGTCCTTGAACATCGCAGGGCATTTATCAACATGTACAATAAATAATTTCTATGTTTTTGCCAAGAAGGAAGATTATCTGGGTTATCAGTAATGGTTTTCCCACTCACCAACTACTATAACTTTTCTAACCAGAAAAAAAAATAAAGGACTGTATCTAACTGAAAAACTGCTGCAATAACCAGTGAGTAAAAAGTTCACAAAGATTTATTTGTCCTACAGAGCAGAAAAGTTCTGTGTTACTTATAATTTAATGCTACTTACAATTTAATGTGTTACTTATACACGTACTTACTTACTTTCATTCCTTTTCCTGATTCCTTTTTTCTAATTCATTCCTTTTTACAGATTTAAAGTTTAACTATTAATAGGAAGGTATATGCATTTGTACTATACGGGAATTATTACAATACTCTTGAAACAATTACAGCATGTAAACTCCCTTTCTTACATTGTTCAGGAAAAAAAAACAAAGAAAAGAGCAATATTTTTTAAGAAACTGACATAAAGAAAAAAGAAGTAAATTAATGTCTCCATTAAATCTGAGTCAGGACTAAAATGCCTGACATTCACTCCAATAGAAATGAAATTGTGATTGCAGGAGGATTTGCAACAAAAAATACCTGAAAAAAAGGTACTTTCATATCTTTAATTTTCACTACTTGAAACACTGCAAAAAAATTCTGTGGAGAGATAAAATCTCCTAAGACAAAAATGTAAATTTATTCTTGGAAAAAATTATATGAAAAATATTTTCATTATTTATCACAACTGATAGGTATTTTAAAAGTTTCTCACTGGAAAAAAAGGCCTCCCTGGTTTTCTTCATATATTTTTTTGTACCTTTAAGAATGAGCAGTATAAACACTATGCAGTATAACAGGGCAACAGAATTTATATTCTATGTTTAAATTTTAATGTACTATGTCTTTTATATAACTTAAATAGTATTATTTATTACAAATCTCATGGCTATGAAGTGCAGTTCAGGCCTCTTGTGTACCATTTTTTTACAGAATCAGACATTCATAATGCCTCTGTAGTAATAACACAAAAGTGAACAGTCTGACAGTTCCATACTGTCACTTACACAGTTTCGCTGTATAAAGAGCAGAAGCATCATATTCACTGCTGCTTCTGAAAGCATTTTACCATTCAAATTAACTGAAAAATAATTCCAGGGCTCTTGTGAGAGCTCCACGTTAGCATAAGTCAGCTCATTCTGTTGCTTTACTTCTCATTCTAGCTACGGTGGTTTTTTTTTTCTCCACATTTTTAACAACAGTGACAGTTGAAAGAAAGAAAAACAGAGATGGACTCTTTCTGTGAATAGGGACATGTAGAGCAGCCCCCAGGAAGGTTTCTGAGACTTCTTTCCCCCAAAATGCATATTTGGTTTCATGTGGAATGAATGACTGATGATACTTCCCCCTTACTGCCTTACATGCTCACAACTCATTAGAACTGTGAAACCAGTTCAACCATCTATCTTAAATCTCAACAGCTGGATTCCTAAAACTATTTTCAGAGTAGCTGATTTTCCCACCTACTGAGTATTCACTTGTCACTTGTGTGAAAGGATATCGACCTGACTGATGCAGCCCTGTCTACAGAACTACACCTTTTTCTCTGCTAATCATTTTGCACACTCAGATGGTTTTACTATAATGGCACGTGGCTCAGATTTTCCAGCACATTCAGTGTATCTACAGTCACATCGAATGTATGTCATAATCGTTCCTCCACAATGGTAACGCGCACTCAGCTTGCAATGCCCGTGGAGCAAAAATCTAGACAAACAGATAAATATCAGCAGGACACACAAACAAGTATATAACCCCTAGACAATACTAATTCTAACTAATAAACATTTTTCATGAAAGCTGGTAATTTCCTCAGGATAAATGCTCTAACTAGAAGATCAGTCAGATATACATTCTACAACAGAGCTTGGAGAGGTATGTGAGGTTCAAGGATTCTTTCAAGTGATAATTTTCAATTTAGAAAATGTGGAGGATATAGAGTATTTAGTCACAATCAGACAAAAATAATTAAGATTAAATTTTGGTTTGGATTGGGTGATACTGTGCTAAAACAAGCAGGTATAGCAGCCAGACCTTATTTTTATAAATACAAGAAATAACTAAAGCCACAAAAGATAATTACATCATCACACAAAACAAATTATATGCAAGGAATATGAGGGCAGGGAGGGTTCCACTGCACGTAATCTGGAGGCATTAGTCCCCAAAAGAAACCACAAAGTTGAGACATAAGCAGCCATATGCCAAGGACATGCTCTTGGAATTTCCAGGAACTGAGCCCTGAGAGGAGAATGAAGAGTGCTTTGGGCTGAGCACTAGGTAAAAAGGAATTGGAACAGTAAACCAATCCCTGCTGTTTGGTTCTACTGCATTCAGAGAAGTAAAGTATTTCAGATATACAAATTGGAGAAAGAAATATTCAAATACAGCAAAACTTAATTCTGTAAGAGAAACAGGTTGGTGAACCTGGACTCACCTTTTTCAGTCACAGAGGAATCACGTTAGAACCATTCTTTTAAATAAAGTCAAAATACTCTCTATAGTCTATCATTCTACATGAAAACTATTCATATCCAAGCATCATGCACAACAGTTCATTAAAAAAATGAAATAAAAATGCCTTTTGTTTTATAGAACAGGATATTAGAACTGACAATGAGCAGCATGGGTCTCCCAGTCTGCCAGGTAGGGGCAGTGAATCTCACCACTGGCTCTAGATATTTTCACCTAGTGAGAAGCAGCAAGTTCCCACTGTGCACTTCTCTGTAATTTATGTAGTTCACTACCAGATAGATACAAATCCTGCCATACAGATTATGGAAGAATTATTAACCAGGCACTATTCTAACAAACTTCTTCTCTAGCAGTATTAAATATATTATTTTAGCCAGAAGATATTCTGAAACTTGAAAGTTTCAGAAGTCAGCAATCTCTTCTGGCTTGATCTAAAAGTTTAGCTATCTAGATTTGGGGGAGTTTTGAAGACTTGACATAATTTGTCAAAATTTAACAGATGTATTTATATCATACCTTGTATTCAGTCTGTGTACCACACATGCATGAAATCCAGGTCTATAACATCCTGCTGCTTTTATAGAATTATACCTCATTCTGTGCCCAGTATGAGCATGCTCAATTAATGATATGCTATTCACTCATTGCTAGTAACTCTCATTGTTCAATGTGCAACTCCTTACCATACTTATGTATTTATGGTACAGCATCTTACCTTATTTCTTACTTGAACCTGCCATGAAGACAAAATTATACTCCTAATTCCTACGACGTTCATCACTATGATACCAAAGGCACCAACACACATATGGTTACAACATCCCTGTGAGCTAAAAGGACAGTTTAATCCCATTTTACAAAGGCAAGTTGAGGCATAGGAAAAAAAAATGCATTTTTATGATTACTTGCTTATTGTTCCCATTTGGATAGATCCATTAGACCTATTTTTTCAGCATATTTGGTATATATTTATATCATATGGTTAAAACACAGCTCCCAATGGCTTTCACTACAGCAACTTGCCCAAAATCCTATAGGAACCTTACAAAAGACTTGTGAATAGTATTTAAGATTCCTGGAAAGCATTCAACTGCCTTCAACAAAACAACGTCCCTCTTTGTATATTTCCCCACTTCAGCCATTATAAATGTTTCCATAGGTCAAGGTAGGTTTGGACAAGAGCATCCTTTATGTCATGACCCTTCAAAACATGCCCTAACAGATGGAGAGAATGCAACTAGTAAAAAGACTTGGTCCAATAATTTAAGGCTGTATCATTATGCATATTCAGAAAGTGCAAGGAGATAACCTAGGATATACAAAGATTCTTAATTTTAGTATTAACTAACATTCAAAGATACACTGTATAACCTCACTGATCTTTTAATTTTTTAAAAAAATTCAAAACCAATTTTCATCATATCATTTCTTCTTGTTTACTGTCACCCAGAAGTCATCAACAAAGTTAGAACCCACAGATGGACCATACAAGCCTCTGTCACTTAGGCTCATGGAATGACGCATATCAACAGCAAAGTTTCAGATGCCAGGAAGAGAACTCCAGCAATGGAGTCAATGAGAAAAAAGAGTCAAGTTTGATACTCTCAGGTCTGATCTCACCTAGATTTGGATCTAGAGAACAGAGCAGAAACTCTGAGGCGATGGAAATGCCTTGTATTTAGAGAGTGGTTAGAAAGTTGTCTGGCAGAAAAGGACCAGGGGTGTTGTCTGACACTCCTGTGAGCCAGCAGTGTGCCCAGGTGGCTGAGAAGGCCAACAGCATCCTGGCTTGTTTCAGAAATACTGTGGCCAGCAGGACCACGGAAGTCATCCTCCCTCTGTACTCAGCACTGGTGAGGCCACACCTCGAGTACTGTGTTCAGTTTTGGGCCCCTCACTACAAGAAAGACATTGAGTTGCTGGAGCGTGTCAAAAGGAGGGCAGTGAAACTGGGTCTAGAACACAAGTCTTACAAGGAGCGGATGAGGGCACTGGGGTTGTTTAGCCTGGAGAAAAGAAGGCTGAGAGGAGACCTTATCACTGTCTACAACTACCTGAAAGGACATTGTAAAAAGATGGGGGTCGGTCTCTTCTCCCAAGAAACAAGCGACAGGACATGAGGAAATGGCCTCAAGTTGTGCCAAGGGAGGTTTAGATAGGAAAAATTTCTTCACTGAAAGGGTTATCAAGCATTGGAACAGGCTGCCCCGGGACATGGGTGAGTCACCATCCCTGGAGGTATTTAAAAGACGTGTAGACATGGTGCTTAGGGACATGGTTTAGTGGTGGACTTGGCAGTGTTAGGTTAACAGTTGGACTCGATGACCTTAAGGGTCTTTTCCAACCTAAATTATTCTGTGTTTGTATGATTCCCTGAGTGGATGTTTCAAACCATGATGTTTGAAAAGTTTACCTCTCAAACAGTTTTGGGCTCATTTTTACAGCAAGGAAAAAGCAGATACATTTGAAATTTGGCCTAGGTATCAGGTTACTGCTCCAAATAACAACCCTTTATTTACTAGAGCTTAGTAAAGAAAAAGTCATCAGAACATTTTTAAAGGGTATATCACTTTTCTCCTACCCTCTTTCCTAGAAATAGCTCAGAATTTTTGATGTAAAACAAAAAAGCCTCAAAACAATGCACATTGAAAAAAATTTCAACCTAAACAATTAAAGCACAACAAAACTATAACCAACTGACAAGCAAGACTTTATCACAGTAACTGAAGGAGCATAACAGAACCAGAGATAATAATTTAATCCCAAAGCTTTTCCAACACAATAAAAAATACATTATTAAATAGGAACTCATGAGCATAGTGTAGCAGTTAAGAATGGAAACATACACTGCTTTCCTTTTTCTTGGTGTGGTGAGAAGCATAGCCTTGTAGTGGTGTCATTTTCAGTTTTGTTTTGGAATTGAGAGCACTTCAGGAATTCTGGCCAAGAAGCATTTACCATACCCAGGACTGGTTCACAGCCTTCTTTTGCTGCCTCACAAAATGTCCTGCAGGGCAAGAGGCCTCGACTGGAGAAAAGAGACAGAGAACAAAAATACAAAGGATTATTACTCTAGTAGATTATGATTTTTTTTAAGAGAAAAAAGTAATAATAAAGACTTTTGAAGAATTTTGTGATCTACAGAGCTACATCAAAAAGGTGCCAAATCTTCATTATTCATTGAAGATTACATCAGCTCTGGCTTTAAGGTTAAATTTAAGCCTTAATCAAGCTCAGAACAGTTTCTAAATTAAATTCTGTGCAAGCTGAAGCTGAGATTTCATCAATAGAACCAATATAATGTCCTAGTGACACCACAGAGAAGAAAGCTTGCTTCTTCACCTTCTCCTTCTGTCCCACAGTTATGCAGACCCACCCCTCTGACTTTGGCAAACACTTTCATGAGCTTATAAAAAAAATCACTAACTTGGAAAAAACTTTTCATGTTTTTGACTGGGTAAGCCTTCCGACTTAAGTGTGCTGAATCTGCTCATGGAGAGAACCAACAACCTCCAGACATAAACTCTAGGAACCCAGAGTGGAGAGCACTGCAGGACAGGCTGAGGGAACTGGGTTCCTTCAGCTGGAATAAAAGACAGCTTGGGGATAACATCAACCACTACACTCTTCAGGATCCATGGAAAGATTATGGAGTCAAGGTATTCACAGTGGTGTACAGTGGAAGAATGGGAGACAACTGACATAAGCTGAAACAAGAGATGTTCAGAGACGATATAAAGACCTCTTTCAGTATGAAATTAGTCAGGAAGTTAAACAGGTTATCCAGAGAGGTTATGTGGTCTCCATCTTTGCAAGTTTTCAACACATAACTAGATAAAGCCCTGAATACATAATCAATGTACTTTTGCTCCACTGAAGGTACAAGTATTATGATAACAATGAACAGTTTCAGTAACATGAAATTATTTACTGTTTGAGCTATTTAAATTTGGTCTGTTGAGGGAAATTCACATAGAAAATGACAACAAACTTGAAAGAATTATAATAAATAAGGAAGTTGGACTGAATATACTGAAATTTTTCATGATGTTGGGCAAATTCTTGATGTTACTGGAATTTGGAAACAACCTGAAGAACTATTACAGAGGTAGCTACCTAAAAGAAAATAAATTGCTTAGCCAAGAACAATCCAGTATTATGATATTTTGTTTGAAGTTTCAGAAATAAATACCTATAAATACACAAACACAGACACTTCTAAATATCACTTTACTTAAAGTAGATTCAAGTCAAGTCATTAATGAAAGTTGTCATATTTGAAATAGTTAATTTACTGTAAAAATATAAATGTCTGACTGAATCCTTACCATATTCTTTATTGTAAGGATACACAGACTCCTTAGTGTTTGAAAGGGAACAAAGGGCTATTTTGAGAAATAAGTCAATCTGTCACTCAGGTTTGCATCTTAGGGATCACTGTCAACCTACACTTCATTCCATGTCTTCACATCGAGACCACACATATATCCCATGTACCATATTTAACATGTTTTCTCCTGTACCCTTACACCAATTAAATTTTCAACACAACTTCCTGCAGTTTATATCTAAATTACTGCAGAACTTTTTGGACTTTACCAAATGCAAATTTGCTTCATTCATAACCATTCCTAATGCCATAGAAAAGACCTTTTTCCTAGTACACCACTTAGGTGTGTATCATCTTTCTCTTTGTGTCTGACTCTTGGTTGTACCTGCCCACCCCAAAAACGTGGCTAGAACTCCATGTTCAGGCACAAGTAAGTGGCCTGAACTGAAAAAGCCCACAGTATCAAACAGTTCCCTTACTCAGTGTTTCATTTCATAGTAATAGAGAAAAACACGGTACATTAGCAACCATGTGATACAGCAGCAAACCCTGCAAGCGAGGAACAAAAAGCTGCCAGAGCTGCCTCACTAGTGGCAACATGAATAAATTAGTGTAAGGCAAAATATTACCTTGCATAAGTATTCTGAAGTCAGTATGGTTGCCTTTCTCTGCTTAGTATCTAACAAGAGGAGCGTGCTGACGTTGTTACTGAGTGTTGTTACTGAGTTCAGTACACACTCTAGTTGGAACCACTGTTTCAAAATAAGTATCTTTGGAGATATATCCTCCAGGTAAGTCTAAGGACTTTTACATGATGAACTTTACACACTGCAGTATTGAACTTATCTCAGAAACAAGTCAAGGACTTTTATCTCTAAAACTGTCTCTTGCAGCTTCCTAGTTGGCAGCTTTCTTGTTGTCCGGAAAGAAGCAGATATATTCTAAAATAGTATTTTTCATCATCAGATTGTGATGTGTTGAAAGGCAGAAAATGTCAGCACCATAAAGCACATATCTGGCTACGTACAAAACCAAGAACAAATCATCCTTCCTGATGACAGGAAGAGTTGCCACTTAGCAGTTCTGCACATTGTACTGGCAAAATTAAAAGTTTACTATTTGACCTGTAAGACTCTTCAGATAAAGATGTTCTAGAGCACTCTTCTGTTTTTTACAGAACCTATTTGATATGGAGAGAAAGAAAGAGCACAGCAAGAGCTCTGCAGTAGCTATCACTGCCTCCTGACTGGAGCCTGAGAAACTTTTTAAATAAGGGGATTTGGCAAGGCAAGTGACTGTTTCCAGTCACTTTCACTTAGAGTTTTGGAATTTTTTAGCTTTTAATTTTGAACTAATCTACTACTTCTAAAATGTTATATGAGCATAATCGCATGTGAGCAGAGGTAATCACATGAACAGACCCACTGGTTTAACAGAGGCTCCTTAATACAGAAAATGACAAAATAAAAGCCTCTACTTACTATGGAAGGTGCTTGAGTTCCAAAATATCTGTAAGAAATAAGACGCCACATAACTAAAATGGAGTATTGATTCAATCTATTTATGGATGCTAGCCATTTAATTTATTCAGATTGATATGCTCAGAGTTAACTTTTTGTTAACTTTTTGTTTACTTTTTAGGAAAACACATAACAACACTACAAAAGAAATGTAAGCAGTGATTCTATTCACTAACTGTAAATGGTTCCTACTGGTCCAATGGAGGACACCTGATGATCACAAATAGTCATTTGAAGGCAATATATTCTGCTGACTTTTTTTTTTTTTTCCCCCAAAGAAGTGATAGCAGGGACATTACTGGAATTTAAGAAGTCTGTGACTGAGATCTGCTTGAGTTTACCATGGCTAACCAAATTTATACTGCTTTTATGATTTTTACAAATAGTGACTGCTATTTGAAAAAAAAAAACAAAACAAAACAAAAAAACCAAAAACCACAAAGAGTTCTTGAGGACTCTCATATGAAGTTTTATACAAGTGTGAAGCATTCAATATGATCTCTGATCTCCTCAACCCACACCTAAATCATTAATTTCTAAAGCACCACACTGCAGCTGTAGCCTGACATATGGCCATGAAGTAATAGTAGTATGTGTATGCTAATCTCTTCAAATGTAACTATAGCAAAGTTCAATATATGATTCATTGTTTCCAAAGGTCTTCCAATGTACCGATCATTCATTTCAATGGAAATTTTACAAGTAATAGTAAAAATTTTTATTAATATATAACTATGCACAGCTATATTTACACATAACAGTTAAAAAGCTTATAAAAAATGTTAGGACATAAGTATTTCTTTTGGAAGATTCATCTGCATCTTAAATTGTTTACCTCTATATGAAAAAAATCACAAGTATAAGTTCACCTCATCTGTTTAGCTTCTGCAGAGATGGACCCACCACTGGTCAAGGCCAAGGCCATCAGCAATGATGGCAGTGGCTCTGTGAGAATGTATTTTAAAAGGGGGAAAAAACCTGCACAATAGCAATTGCAGCCAGAAAGAGGAGTGAAAATCTGTGAGAGAAACAACTCTGCAGCCACCAAGGTCAGTGAAGGAGGAGGGAGGAGGTGCTCCAGGCACTGGAGCAGAAATTCCCCTGCAGCCTGTGGTGAAGCCCATGGAGAGGCAGGCTGTCCCCCTGCAGCCCATGGAGGTCCATGGTGGAGCAGATGACCACCTGTAGCCCATGGAGGACCCCACGCTGGAGCAGGTGGATGCCTGAAAGAGGCTGTGACCCCTTGGGAAGCCCGTGCTGGAGCAGGGTCCCAGCAGGACCTGTGGCCCCATGGAGAAAGGAACCCATGTCAGAGCAGGTTTGCTGGCAGGACTTGTGACCCCGTGGGGGACCCGCGCTGGAGCAGTGTGTTCCTGAAGGACTGCACCCCGTGGAAGGGAACCATGCTGAAGCAGTTCATGAAGAACTGTAGCCTGTGGGAAGGACCCATGTTGGAGAAATCCATGGAGGACTGTCTCCCATGGGAGGAACCTCACACTGGAGCAGGAGAAGTCCTCCCCCTGAGGAGGAAGGAGCAGCAGAAAGGAGGTGTGATGAATTGACCACAACTCCTACTCCCCATCCCCCTGTGCCACTGTGGAGGAGGAGGTAGAGAAATTGTGAGTAAAGTTGAGTCCGGGAAGAAGGGAGGGGCGGGAGAAGGTGTTTTAAGATTTGGTTTTCATTTCTCATTATCCCACTCTGATTTGATTGGTAATAAATTAAGCTAATTTCCCCAAGTCGAGTCTGTTTGGACTGTGACAGTAACTGATGAGTGATCTTTCCCTGTCTTTATCTTGACCCGCCAGCTTTTTGTTATATTTTCTCTCTCCTGTCCAGCTGAGGAGAAGGAGTGATAAAGTGGCTTTGGTAGGCACCTGGTGTCCAGCCAAGGTCAACCCACCACAGATATATACACTGTACAATAATAATCTAGAAATTACTAGGCTTCTAAAAGACAACTGCATAGTGATTAATCAAGCCATGCAGAATTTGCAGTCTCTAGAGAAGCTCTGACAAACCAGAAAACACGGGATTATCCAGAAATTACTGCAATACTTGGCTCAGTTTCAATGTTCAGTCATGTGTGCCCCATAAATCAAGTTAGTATGGACATATCACTTAATCTACTGAAGGATGAAAAGATGATTTAAAATCTCCATCTTGTTTTGTCTTTATTTACAGCTAGTTAGAGACCAATGACTTTAAAAATAAACTGGCAGGTCTATGGCAATCTTACCATAATTTATTTGGCGCCAGTGGCAGGCACAGAAGCAGGCTATAACATATTTTCTTCAGGATATTAATGGAAAAAACTCTTGCTGAAGATTGAGTTTGATGAAATAACAGATATGTGACATAATTTAAACTCTGTGGTTGTTTCCCCCACACTTAAAAGTTCATACTTCAGTTATTTCAGTTGCATAAAAATATCAACATTAAAAATCATATGGCACCAAAAATATAAAAATGTTCTTTATAGTTCATTAAAAAGTCCATTAAGGGTAAAAATAACACATAAGAGGTTTTAATTTGCATAAGGTATCTTCAGAGAAGCTATTTATCAAAAGAGTTTTATATCAAATATTCATTAA
Organism: Antrostomus carolinensis; assembly: GCF_000700745.2. NCBI lineage: Eukaryota > Metazoa > Chordata > Aves > Caprimulgiformes > Caprimulgidae > Antrostomus > Antrostomus carolinensis. The sequence continues at coordinate 23,431 of NW_010336634.1, forward strand.
AGCAGATATATACAATACCATATATGCTCAAAAACTGTTGTTAACTGATTTTAAGCTTCCAAAATGGCTACACGCTGCCTCAGAGCAGATTATCTGACTTCCTCTTCATGTCAATCATCTAGTGGTCACTTAAACTGGAATTCAAATTGCCTGATTATAATCCTACATGGATCTAGTCCTTATCACTCACTTAAAGATATTTTATATATTTAGAAAAATTATTTTCAGAAATTATTGCTTCTGTAATACTGACTTCTTTGCAATTACATTACCATGCACAGGGCTCATCAGTAGAGACTGTATGTCACTTAAATGGTTGTTTTGAGTATTAGAAATTATCAAAGAAGTATGCTACAATAAGCAGTAAGCTGAGAGAAGATCCTTTAGGCAACGATTTTCCTCTTGCTGCAGGATTTAACAGATTTTCTAATGGACAATGGTTCAAAGTAGCTCAGGCATCTGGCTCTCAAACTCAGCAGCCACTGAGGGCGTGGCTCTTGATACATCTTTTCTGGAAGCAGCAGCAGCATATGCAGCTCTTATTCCCAAATGTCTGTATCTGATTCTGTGCTGCTTTCAGTTTTGCAGCTGGTTGTAGGCTGTATATAGTAAGCCAGGTCAAGTAACTGATTCAGCTGAAAAGTAATGTGACCAAAAAAAAAAAGTATTATTTTTTCTCATCTGACAACTGAATTAGCGCCTCCAAAAGGATACAGGCAAAGGAGGAATAAGCTGTCAGGAAAGGGAGAGGTAGAAATTGGTAAAGCTGACAAAAGCATTAAATAAAATGTACAACTAACCATCCTGCAGGGACTCTTCATGCAACCTGGTAAATTCTATAATATATCTAGTGCTCATTATTTTCTGTGACATTTCTTCATGTCTTCATGTTAGTCTCCACTGGTGAAAGCACTGCCACAGTCATGCCCTATTGATAAATTCATTATTGCAATCTTGCAGATTAAAACAATAGAGGTTAAATTACTTGGGAAAGGTTATAAATGAAGCTGATACGCCAGAGCTGAAAACACAGCATGAAGACTGCTCTTGGAACACACGACTGTTGACCGTACCTGTTCTGCTAAAGGTC
>NW_010336634.1:24561-29310 GCF_000700745.2 Antrostomus carolinensis
CAGCTACCACTGGTCCTCATTACTGTTCTTTCCCCAGCTCTGTCCCTTCACGTTGTTTCTGTGACCACACAGTAAGTTGTATAGAGGTATTGAACCAAGTTAAAAACAACTGTAGATGGATTTCAGCCAAATCTGTTTAAGGAAAAGTTTAAACTGGTATGGCTATGAGAAGAAGTATTACTCATACTACAGTCTTGCTATAGAGCACTGAGGGGTAATCCACTGTATCATTCATAGGCACAGAGGCTAAGAATGATGATAGATCTAAGGTCTGAGGCAGAATAAAAGAACGGGTAATACAATTGTGAGAGACTGCTGTGGTGAGGACAAACTGAAAAACCCTGGAAACATGCAAAAATTGTGGGAAAAACAAAACCGAGACTATCCTTTGTGTTTCTACAGTCCTGGAGTCAAAAAAGTTTAAGTGACAAGCTGACACACGAACCATTGTTAGTTCTGTCATTAATACTTCTCGGGATTTTCTAACAATAAAGACTTCTACAGAATGTAAATGTCACTGAAGGAAGTTTCTACAGTGGAGCAAATGCCCACACCCGGCATTACAGTTCTTTAGAGTGATAGCTCTTATGAAATCTTTCTTTGTACCCTCCCAGAGTACTCCAACATGCAGAGAAGCATATTCAGAACCACTGAATAGAGCTATATGAGGCAAGCTCATAAAAATCTCAATATTACTTTTTGATTTGTGGATTTGTAAATAAATGGGCTGTTTAAGGTTTCAATTTCACATAATCAAGAAAATAATATATTTCTGTCTTTCATTGTTTCAGTTTTTTTATCTTGCAAGTTATTTGGAAAAACTGCATTTTCTTTCCTATTTTGTCTCCATAGATGGGTTTAAATCTGAAATTTGCTTCTTTACATAGCAATAAAATCTGAAAAGAAAGCAAGATTATTTTAGATTTTTGTGGTTATTTCACTTGACAAAATAATATTGAATCCATATCAACATTTAGGGAAGGCGTCTCAACTCCATGCAATGCTTTATAGTACTGAATGCAGAGGTAGCTGCACCTATGGTTCTGAATTCCCACCTTGTTTTTAGCTCAGATACATGCACTGTTTTTTTGAAGCAGGTTCCTGTGTGTAAGTACAAAGACACATAATTAACCTGTAAAAAGGACTACATAGGACCCAGAGTCTGAGAAACACCTAACATTGTAAAGGAGAAAAAAAGGCCTCAGGGGTGATCCTGGCAAAAGGCAGCAGCAACTCAGCTCCCCCGAGGTGGGAGACTGAAGAATGGCCCCCCCTGTTTACACGAGATTAAGGCCTACTATTAATTGGCTGGATTGCTGGTAGATGCCAACTCATCTGCCCTGCAGGGACTGAGTACAAGGATTTACAGCTAGTGCAGAAAGCCAGCTCTCGCTCATACACTCATGAATATTTGATCTGCTGTCATGAGGTTGCCAATTACAGATGAGCCACAAGAGGAATGCCCTCCCCAAGAGACTTAAAAAAGCCTGGTTTATATAATGAGAATGAAAAAGAAGGAGATACTGAATGGAATGCCTGCAGCATGGAAGAGCATGCAATCTGTTTATAGGCTATGAGAATATGCAAGTCTCAGAATCAAATAAGATTAAAAAATCAGACTGGAATCTGGTTTTGGGTCCATACAGATGCCTTATATATTTTCCTCTAAAAATTACAGGTCCAATTAACTATTCCTTAATAGTTGCCATATCTGGTGGCAACAGCAAAGAGGCAGCTAGAGAGTTACACTTGCAAAAGTCTTGGATCACTGATATCCATGAGTACCATACTTAGCAAAGAGCTCACACAGAACTCTGAACGCTGTTCAGACAGAGGAAGGAAATATAAATTCCTGATTCTAGAGAAAGTGGAACTGGGAACAAATCCAAAGATACCACTAGATTAAAAAGACCCCTCTTATCCATCCAGAAATGAATAAAGGAGGCAGCAGCTGCTGTTGAATTTCACATCTCTTTCAGGCCTAGCAATGCTCTTTGGACAATGTGGCCAAACTCAGCTGATATCCATAAGGATGGACACATACAGTCTCTACAACGCATGCTAGAATTTTTAGTCAGTGTAATTATTTATTTTGTGTACAAAACCCAGATAAATTATTTTTACCAAAATAAGGAGTCATTTCTATCTGGAATCAGCAACAAAAAGAAATTAAGAAACCCACTCTGACCCTTTAGTCACTTTCCGGATATGACAGCACCACGTCACAGCTGAGCTTACAATACCGTAACAATCAAAACCACAAGATGTATACCCTGTACAGCAGAAGCACTTTCTCTGTTCTACCATACACAGCAAAGTGCTACATAAATTTTGCCATATAGCGTTGAAATTATTACCACAAAAAAGATAGTGAAATGATTTAATGTGTTTTGTACGATGACCATAATCATCTGAGAGGATCTATCCTGGCTAAAGGAGCCAGCCCTTCCAGATTTCTCTTACTGATTCCATCACTTGATTCAAACATGACAGTGAAAATGGGAGAGACATAGTAAATGAATTCATTAGAGCTACAGTTCAGCCAGAAATAATTTTAAATAAATATTAGGACTATCGGTACTATTATGAGCTATTTTTACAGTCTTGTACCACCTGCCAAAACTTCTCTTAAATGAAGTCAAATTTATGGAAATGCTGAAAACACTGTTGATTTTATTCACTCTATAGAAATGTCTCTTGCCAAAAAAAAAAAGCTCCTAATGTGCCTGAGAATCCAGGTTACAAGATTTTTTGATGCTGGCAAACAAAAAATCACACTTGGCAAAGACAAGCTGTCACAGTGAAATGGAAGTCCTTTGAATCACACAAAGCTATTTCAGCCACAGCATTGCTACAGAAATTCTGAGGTAACAGTGAGTAAATCATATACCGCACAGCTGCCCTATTTGTATGACCAGGCACCCAAACAACACGGTGCCTAAAGGATACCCTCCCATTTCCACAGATCACTATGAGAGACACCCTCAATTTCGCGTAGCTTCCCCCCCTCTTTGTGCCAGCATGACACTACATGCTGTTACACAATTAATCAGATCAGTCACTCCCACTTTAATTCAGATCAGTTTCCTGATCCAGTATGTCATGGACCTGAACAAATACTCGTGCTAGGACATGGAAAGGGCATTGCTGAGCTGAAGGAAAACAAGCAGGGAAATAGGATAAGACCAATTCTATCAGCAGCACTACTGAACTATATCAACTTAAAACCTACCATGAACCAGTGGTCTGGAACATGTTTTTCGGAGAGGCTGTGGAACCTCTATCCTTAGAGATATTCAAAATTCAATTGGAAATGGCCCTGAGCAATCTTATCTATCTTTAAATTTGGCCCTCATCTGAGCAAGTGGGATGGACTAGAAGAGCTCCAGAGGTCCCTTCCCACCTGCATGATCCTATGATTCTAATTTTGCCTGTACTGCTCAGCCTGTGGGTAGTATGGTGCTTACTACTACAGCTTCCAGAAGGGCAACAGTAACTTCTCACAGGAGAGACAAACTTAGGAAAGGTTAGTATGTCTCACTGACTGAATTCTGAGTAGTTTTTAACTGCAGATGGTTTAAAAGCTTATTTGTTAATAAGCTGAGCACTGGAAGAGGCTAAACATGAGCTGAAAAGTATATGAATTCTTGGAGAATCCTTTAACCACTATTCAACCCAAACAACTTTTTCTTGTTAACTTCTCCACAATACAGTGTACTTCTATCTACTAGAGGAGTTTTGCTACAGTAAAATAAAATGTTTCCTCATTTATACCTTCCAGGTTTTGAGTCCAGGTCTGGACTCAAGTCTGATAGGAACCTATCAGTGTTACATAACTCCCATAATGTTTGTGAAAATGCCAAGTTTTACTGAAAGCTCCTGTCCTCCAGTTATTGCAATTTATCAAATGAAATAAATCTAATTTTTTAAAAAACTAAATGTTTTTCTAGCAGATATATTAAATTGCCGAACATTCACAAAAAGCCATGTTCATTTTATGATTTGTTGTAAACAACTATTTCAATTACTTAAATTATCAGTATTTATTTATAAGTAATAATATATTGCACATGTAGAAGGATGACCTGTGACCCCTAGTTAACGTACCAACTTAGAAACTACAGCTTATAATAGATAACACGGAGAGAAAATAATTACGACAACAAGGATGGAAGCAATCAATCAGTAAAATATGCATTCATAAAACAACCAGTCCTCCTCATTTTCTTTTCTGCCTCCTTCCTTTCTCTTAAATCCCCTGAGCAGCATTGTGAAATATTTTCAAAGGGACATTCTCATGCTCAGATTGTTCTCAAAGATGTTTCTCTGCATGATAACCTTTTAACTCCAGTCTATCCAGAACTTCCCCCAACACATATGCTTAAAAATTAGATTCTTTTGTGATATGGAAAAGTTTTCATGGTCACAATGGTCCACATTAAATCAGTGGAGAGAGTGAAACACTGCATGCAAGTTTGATGCTGCCTGCTATGGCAAAAGCTGGATTCACACCCACTGGACCACAGATCATTCTCACCAACGTAGGATGCCACTGCCTGTATCTCTCTATTACTTCTCTAGCTTTCAATTTTTTAATTTATTAACCAATCCCTTCCTTCTGTACGTTGACTTCTTTGCAAACTATACATACCAGTAATTGTAAACAGTCTCTCTTTGTGGGCCGGGAAAGGACAGTTCTCTGAATGGGGGAAAACATTCTTTCCAGCATCTAATCTCCCTGTCCTGCTT
>NW_010336634.1:29345-29869 GCF_000700745.2 Antrostomus carolinensis
TCTGCCATCTACTGGCACGTTATTGTAAAAGAGTTTGGCGTCCGAGACTTAATTTCAGGCCCTTTTACGTAAGGACCTGTACCTAGCTCCAGTGCCAGCCCTAGCTATCCCGAGGGTCAGCGACACGGAGAGTCTTTCTTAGGCCCACCCACACTACCTGAACCATGACATTGATAAAGAAGCTTTCAGAGACATGTAAGCCAAAATTTGGGGGTTAACTTCTGTAGGTTTATCCACAGGTGCATAAACTTTATAAACAGAAGTTCTCCTAAGGTAAACACATTTTCTCTCCTACTTCCCTTACCTTCTTAATTTCCAATAACCATGATAAAGAGCATATTACTTATTAGAGCAACCTCCTTGCCAAATTTCAAGTTTCATTGCTCAAACACTTGGATATGCTAGGAACTCTTGGTGATTACTGGAATGCTTTTTCATGAGCAACCCATTTTTTCTCTCTGTTTTTGCCCAGGGCAGATATTACACCACCTGCCACCCGCCGCCCCCACCCCAACCCCAGCCCC
>NW_010336635.1:0-6635 GCF_000700745.2 Antrostomus carolinensis
TTGACTGGAAAAAGAAGTCTCAGTTGATTAGCTCAAGTAGTTACCTAGCAGATGCTTAAGATTTTGTAAGATTAATGATAAGCAATGCCAAAAATGTGTGTTATAGCAATATGAAGCATAACATCTTTTTTATAAGCTCTTTCTTGTCTTCACTGGAGTTTGATACTGTTTCAAAAAAGCAATTTCTTCTTGTAACCATAATTGTAAGCAGTTCATCTACTAAGCAAAATCTGAATAAATATTATCTTGACACTATTTACTGCCTTTATTTAAAAAGTAGAGAAGCTCCATTACTATGACAATGGAAATAATTCTATTCAGAAAACCTTGAAAACTGCAACACAACTGGTCAAGAGAAATTAAATGGAAATGTTAAAAAGATAAACATTTGATTAAAAATAATTAGTTCTAGACTTTGTTTCTACTTCCTTGATACATCCTTTGACTTCACTGGTGCACTGTTACACACAGCTGTCTTCACAACATTGAAGTGTCTTGCTATGAATGGATAAATGTGTAATTACAAGAGAGCAAAATTTTACTTTGCGCATGAGGTAAAATGATATTACCATGTGTTATGGATCTGGGTTAAAATTTGTTGCTTATGCACAGAGCAAATGAGCAGCGCCTACTGACTGGTCCTACCATATTTGCATTGATACCTACTGGTCAATCGCAGTGCGAGGCTGTTTCCCATGACTCGCACACTAACCATATTAACATAATGCAAAAGTGGCCAAAGGTGCAGTGATTCTCTATACACAAAATTAGTTGTAACAGTGTAGCCTAAAGAGAAGCAGAAAGAATATAAACAAAATATAAGATTAAAAAAGAGTGAAAAACAACCAACCAAACCAAACCAAAACTGTTTCTTAACTTGGAAAAAAATAGTAGCAAAATAATAAAGATATCAGGAATTTTTTCATATATTATCTCTGCTTCACATTTGGTAATGAGGTAATAAAATTTATGTTTTCATTATAAAACTGTGTCCTAAAGACAAGCATTTTAATTTCTGCATAAGCAATACACATAAAATCTGTCACAAATACAACTGTAATTTAGAATAACAATTAGAATCCATTAAAGTTTGTTTGATTGTTTTTCTCCTTTTTTTTTCATCCTAATTAATGTAAAACAAAATAAGATTTTAAGCTTTGGTTAGTTTGTTTTGCTCAGGCTGAATTATTTGTGCAAGCTCCTTATTGTATAAAAATGTGAGGGGGCAGTGACTTGAGGAAGCAGTAATATTAATGTTCCCTTGAATATCCTATTCAACATTTTTAATAGATGCTTGGAATTTCTGACTGTCAATATGAAACTGAAGAGTTGATATTGTGCATACTGAGCCTCTTGGCAGCTTTTTTCCCAAACTCACCATACTAAACACTTGATATCCCAGAGGAATTTGCATTAAAATGTCATAGTGCCCTTCTGAAAAAGTGAACACAACCTTTGTGACCACACTTGTGAAGGTGTGATAAGGTCTTGATGCTTAAAAATGAAGGTAAGTAAGACTTGGAAAGCATTTAAATTGATTAGATACTTATTTACCATTGAAGCTAATGCTTTGTAAGAAAAGAAAATCCTGGAGAGTCCTATCTTACTTTTTATTATGTTTGTGCAGAAATAGATAAATAAATAAGTAAATAAAGACAGGATAAGACAGTACTGAAAGAAAGCAGCATGGTAAACTCTAGCTCAAGCTGAATGTAATTTTCTAGCTCTTATCCTAGATATACTAAGTACTAAATTACTGGTTTTGAAATTAGTTAAAAATAAATCAAGCTATAATATATTCACATTCCAGGTGTCCCAGAAGCCATTGTATGTTTAATCCCTCAATTCATATGTAAAGGCAGAAGCTCATTCATACTTTTCCATAAAAATGTGAAGGATCCCCTTCAAAATGGTCATGTTGATTACATTATATAAATAAGTATATAATTTATGAACCAGATAATAATTTTTATTGACTTAAATTATTTTAATCCTACTAGTGTCCAACTAGTACCCTACTAGTACTAGTTTTCCTTAAAGTTAGCAGAAAATGTCTTCAATTTGGGGAAAAAAAAAAAAAAAAAAAAAGGTTGATTTAGTTTCAACCGTTTCCTTTTGGTTCTTCTTCTAAGGTGGTGATTCTGGATGCAGTGTAAGTGTTAATTGATGGAAGATAAATATTATGCATCCATATATGTTCTTTTAGCTAATATAATCTTTTAGAAGGACTGATGCATAGCCCTTTGTTTTTGCTTGCCTACGAAGTAAGAATATGTTTGTTAAAAAGTAACTTTAACAGGATCTAGGCAGTCAATGGCCAACAAACCACAATATGTAGGGCAAGATGAGACTTAGTACATACCTTTCCTAAAACTGTGCATGCCCCAGGAGAAATTTCAGCTAAAGGACATCCATGAGAGACCCCTAAAGACCACCTTAGACCATCACAGAAAACTGCTAGAGACTGAGTACGCATATGTAATCAATATGCAAATATGATAATAAGTTCCAGGAAATCACCTTAATATGTATGTTAATTCTGAGAAATGTAATGCATATGTATGTAACCTGATAATATAACAAGGAGCTATTCTGCAGCTGGCACACAGGCTTTGAGGTGCGAACCTCTGTGCCCCCGGTACCATAAATAGAATGCTTACTTTCTAAAATTCCAAAACAAGTTTTAGAGAGCTTTTATATTTACCAACTTATGGTAACAGACTATAGGCTATGAGAGGCCTGCTTACGTTACTCAGATAAAATTAACCCTGAAGTGATTAAGCAATGTGATATTTGAAGATTTTAAGCCCTATTTTGAAGATATTTTTATGGTTTTAGTCATATTGTGTTAGGCAGCTACTTAATTCTTTGCAAGGAGGTAAATGGCTGTGAGTTTTGTTCTGTACCACAGAAGATAATGCAAGTTTTATGACCAACTTCAATGTAAAAAAAAATTAATAATAATTAAAAAAAAAAAAAATAACAGCCTGGTTGATATTCAGATACTTACTCATATTTTAGTCTCATTATAGAAACAAAGCCAGTGTTCCTAAGTCTTATCTTTCTTTCCACACTTTGCAGACTCTATTTATATCCCTATTATATAGTTGAATTCAGAGTAGTTTAAAAAGAAAAGTTTCTAATATTGTAATGTTCAGGTCACTGAGATATCCAGTCAGAGAGACTAATTCTACTTCTCCTTACTTTTTCTGTAGAGTTATTTATATAGAGCTAGGATTATTTATAAAAAACTTTTGATACTGCATGGTTTGTAAATATCAAGTAAATAAGTTTGCATGTGTTATCAATCCTTTTTTAAGGCTGCCTGGAACTGAAAGAAGACACCATTGAAAATCTTCTAGCTGCTGCCTGCCTCCTCCAGCTCCCACAAGTAGTAGAGGTTTGCTGCCATTTCCTAATGAAGCTTTTGCACCCATCCAACTGTTTGGGAATACGAGCATTTGCTGATGCGCAAGGATGCACAGAGCTTATGAAGGTGGCTCACAACTACACTATGGTAAGGCAGTTTTAGAATAACTAAGTTATGATCTTGTGAATCCTCTATATCTTCTGTATGTAAAAATATCTTGTAAGGTTTTGGTTTGAAATAATTCTGTACTTTTATGGAACTTTATTTCATAAGTGGCCTTTTTAAAACCACAGGAGTGGCGTTTCCTTTCAACTTCATCAAATTTATGAGAATTTGCTTGCTATGATGAATGCACTGTCTGCTGAATCAGAAGAATATATGCCTTGAAATGCATGTTCACACACAGATGATAATAGTAAAAAAGTCCTTAGAATACTTTTTAAGCACTATTCATTTTTGTTTTCCTTTAGGGAAGCTTAGTAATTGTCATTGTTCTGCATAGGAGCAATATCAAGGGAAGGGTGGGTTGAGTTTGTTTGTTTTGTTTGTTTGTTTTTTGGTTTTCTAGGGTTTTTTTAACAGAAGTTATCCCTCCTTTTATTCATCTGTGAAGTAGATTAAGACAGAAAATTGAAGACATAGAGAATTTTTTTCTGACAGTATTTTAATTTTTTCCAGTTTCACCTGACAGAATAGTTATGGTATTAATATTAAAATAATCAGAATCAATGAAGCAAAAATGCTACTTATTCAGAAACTAAATTGTATTGGTAGCCATTTGATTCTTCCTAGAGTGACAAAATTGAAAACATCTGACTCTTGAAATTAAACTTATATAAAGAGTAGATTACATATAATTTCTGAGAAATAATGGTCCCTTAATGTCTATACTGAAATTATTTTTGAAGTAATACAGCAGTTTTCAATGAATCTGCCTTGCTTGTCCAGCAGTTATGTCCTTATTTTATTTGTTCTTTTCTGTAACTAACACCATATTGTAATTCACAAGCTCGACTGTATTTTTCTTACCACTGCAACTCAGGTAGTTATATTCATTATATGACTGGAGCTACTTCTGTGTCTGGTTTTAATTTTCTCTGTATTTAGACATCTAAAATGTCATTTTCCAAGTCCAAGCTAGTCAGTTTAACCTTCTTCTGTCAGTGGAGAGAAACAAGCTCTCAGAGCAGTATCCATCTGATCTGCCTTAGAATGAGATTGAATTACAAGTGAACAGGTATGGGTTGAAAAAAAAATTAACCTTTTTATCAATGTATTTTTTAGATTTATGTATTACTTCGATTTTTTTTTTATTTTTTTTTTTTTTTTTGGTAGTAAAAAGCAACATAATGACCGGTGGAAAAAAAAACACTTTATTTTAAAAAATTCTCAGGATTCTTTAAAACAATTTATTGAAATATTTTTGGGGTGCATGAAATTACTCATTATAGTACATTTGAAGACTTGGGGATCATACATGTCTGATGTATCACAAAGTTCACAAAGATCCATTTCTAAGATATTAGGTGCATTATATAATATCTTATTTTTTTTAATGCTCAGGTCTAAAATCTGAAGTACGTGTAATGGGAAAATCACCAAAAAGATATGGTAGATCTAAAAGGAAGTCCGTTGTAATTAATAAGCAAGCTCTGATGTGACTACAATTACATTTGCAAGCATGCATGATAGTCACACTTGGATAGAAAGACAAATAATCACATCTATTCAGTTATGCAATTACAATATTTTTTCAGAATGTGATTAAACTTCCAACCCAGCAAAAACATAATCCTAAACTTCAGACTTCATAGTGCATGGTATTTTCACCGGGATCGCGTTATTGCATTTAGGTGTAAGGCAGCTCACATCTATTTGATTTACTATTTTGTGTTAAAGTATGTGGATGACCAATTGTGAGTGGACAAAGGGTGTCTTATTGCCTGTCTTGACTAAAACACTCTGGATTAGAGAGAATCTACATAATAGAAAATTGATTAATTCTTCCACATGCATGCATAACCAGGAAAAAAACTCCTAGAGTACAAGGAAGATAACCTGGATAGTGTGGTAGAGGAGCAGCAAAGAGAGACCTTGTGATGTGAAGAAAAGTTAGGAAAGTGATGAGCAGAGCAAACAGCAGATGCATGGTCTCTGAGGTGACAGAAAGTATTATTTTTCCCTTCAGATTCCAGAGAAATGGAATGGGCCATGATGAGAACCACTGTAAAGTAGGGCAAGGGGGGGTCTGTTAACAAACTCCTCCTGTTGTATGTAGAGGATTTAAGGGGAAGGCCTCTTTAAAAAAAGGATGGGGAAATCCTTGTTTTAAAAAAGTTGCCATGGTTTCAAGAGAGCTTCAAGGCCCTTTCTTTAAAGTTTTTCAGGTGCTTTTTTAAGAGTTACGAGTGAAGTTATCTCAAATTCTGTCTCTCTGAATCATTTCCTGAGGTATCCTTGCAAAAGCTCATTTGTTGTGAATAGGAAATAATGGTACTCTCTCAACTCTGGCATATTGTGTGGTCATTTAATCATAAAAAAATACCATTCTTTGAAAGCTATGGAAAATAAATAGCTTAAGAATTTTCTGATATGAAAGCACAGTAATGGATTAATGAATGCAACTTTCAAAGTCTGAATATTTCTGCTTTCTAAAGAAAGCACAAGAAATTCTTTTTGACCCCATCATATATCTCTTAAATATTGTAGCCAAGAATTGTCAAAACCAAAAATAATAATTTTTATTCTAATAACAAAAAGCTATAGAGAAATACAGCTAGACCTGACAAGAAATAGTAGTGCTGTACCATAAAGTTTTTTTGAGATTAAAAAAAAACTCAGAGACAATAATTCTACACTGGTTTTGTGAATAGAGAACAAGACAATTTTTTTTTTTAATGATCTTGCAGAAAATCGATATATGGACATGGCATATGTGATGGAATTTATAATAGTTTTGAGATATGACTCAAATCTCATCTTGGAATAATTTTGCTTCTTAGTTAGTTACATAGATGAAATTAAATATTAATTGATTAAAACAAACAAACAAACAAACAAACCCAAATGCCCTAATTCTCTGTAGCCCTTAGTTGAGGTACTCATTAAATGTGCTGGAACTTTAGGATAACTCTATGACTGCATCATACCTGGCAAATGTCTCGCAATTTTCCTCCACCAATTAGTTTTAATTAGAAAGTCATTCACAGTTGTCTTCACAATAGCATTTTAATGGAAATTATTATATTTTCATTAAAATATTTTT
>NW_010336636.1:0-7356 GCF_000700745.2 Antrostomus carolinensis
CATCAGCAAACTTGCTGACAGTGCCCTCTATGCTGTGCAATTTTTGGTGACACAAGCCCACAGGCTGGATATCCCTTTCAGCTCTGACAATATTTGATGCTGGTGGTATATTTTTGCAGTTGTTTTCAGTAGGAGTGAGATGGACCACAAAGGAGCAATAGAGAGACACTGAACTCATAGCCTGAAGGTGAAGCTAAAACCATAGCATTTTTTTCAAAACTTCTTTTTCTTTTCTTCAGTACTGCTGAATTTCAATAAATGACTCCTCATTACCAGATAGTAAGAACTGTTACAAAGGATACAATCATCTGATAATACTAACAAATATCTTGTTGAGGCATCAAATACCACTGCAGTAGGTCTCATTTGTATCAGTGCAGATCTGAGGCAAGCTGTGTTGTGACAAAGGATTTAACTCTTTGAAGTATCTCACCTCCCTCTTCCCAAAAATGAGCATAGAATTTGAATAATCCCAAATTCACTGCTGTGACAGATCAGATTTGGAAAAATTCTGAAAGTTTGGGGTTTTTTTTTAAACTTTGCTTTTATCACAAGTTCATATTTCCCATAGTGAGATTTAGTCCTTCTGCTATAAAATAAGACATCATGATAAAGAAAGAGGAAAAGGAAGAAAGAAAGAAAAAAAGTTTCCTGAACTCCTTGTAGTATTCCCAGATGACATCTCAGCATCAACTGGAAAGTTTCACAAGCTGTCCATGAACATCAGAGAGGCTGTGGCTTTAGTGAGTCAATCTGCTCACACTTCATCAGGAGTGTCAGGGGATCCTGATAAAATGATAACGATGCTGTGCACTGGGTAGAGAAGAACATAAATAAGCTACCTAATTCCATTTCTTTTAGCATTTCTTTATATCCATATGCTCGAATCATATCACACCAGCCCAGCCTTTGTACTCAGAGAGTTTCTCTGAATTGGATTAGGTAAAATATTGAAAACCATATTTCTTGTAGTGCCTTTGGGGTTTGTGCGTGTGTGTGCATTATTTCCCAATGACTGTGTTTTTGTATATGCAGAAAAAACTTAAAAGCTGCTTCTCCCAGGCATTTTGCTAGAAATCAAGGTCATCCCCTGGGAGTCATTTGCTATAAAAGCTTGTGATGAATAGATTAATTTATGTGTAAAAATCCAAGACTATTATGGAAGTGTAAAGCAACCATTTTATTTTAATGGACAACAGAGTAAGCAGTTGGCATGCAGGGCACTGCTTTCCCCACTGAAAGCTCCATGTTAAAACAGCTTTGGGATCTCTCTCCTTTCACACTGGAAAGGGCACTAGTGACAGCCACCAACCCCAATGCCACTCCAAGCAGTTGAGCAGAGGGCAGCACAGGAAGCACAACCTATCTCCGAGCACACAGGAGACCACTGATGTACCTTGCTTCAGTTTCAAGTAAAGGCATCCTATTTTATTTGTCTTTCCCAGATGGTGAACATTAAAGGCAAAAAACCTAACTAACATCAAGAATACTACCCCAGGGAAAGAAACCATAAGATGAATATGCAAGTTCTTTATGGAAGGCCTGTTTGAGATACCTGTAAAGTACCTGGTATTGTTCCAGTACATGCTGGTGAACTAATAATGGTAATTTTTAATTCCTTCTCTTTAGTGCTGGCCATCAAGATGCTTGCGTACAGACAGGTATGATATTGCTTACCCAGGTGGCTTATGTACTAGACAAGCATCTGCAGACCCAATACCTTGGATATTGTTTTCTGCTCTCATTTACTTAGCACAAGATTTTGCATGTAGTAATTCATAGATGTATATAACACAACTACCTGCTCCATAGCTCTGGCCTGTGCCCTCACTATGTCCCAATGAGCAGCTCTCTCCTCCCATCCAGTGTGTGCCCAAGCAGGGTAGTCAATGAGAGGAAACCAGAGTCAGGCATATTGCCCTTGGTTCACTTACTTGGAACTGGCACTGACCTTGAAAACTGGAGGAAAGAGAGAAACAGGAAGATTTTTCACCATCCGTATGAACTGTTCCATAATCACGCAGTTGCTAGATCCGATGCAAAGGGGGAGTTCAGAAAACACAGTTGGGGATCCCAGAAAAAATGGGGCCATCCCTTTTGGTTAGCAGCCCACAGTTGGATCAAATTATGCTGATCATGAAACTGTATCCTGAGACAGGAACACAGCTGCAATTGCAGAGAGAGTCCTGGAGCATGCGTGAAGCAACTGGAATATTCTGGAAATGCAACTGGGAAAATTCAGGAGTTCACAGCTGAGCACGTGCAAAGTGCAGCAAGTCAAAGGTCTGCAAGTTGGCATCACTTGGGGAGATTTTAATGAGGATGCCAAAAGGCAGCACACTGCTGGGACATAGAACATTACTTCTACCAAGTTTCAAACTCTGACTATGTATTGGTCATGGAGGCTGTGAAAGTATGTGTGAGTGTATATTCTGCCTGATAAATAGCTGAAGTAAAGCTGAACTGTTTTTACTGACACTTCCCAGGAGCAATCATCCTGATGTCAGCTCTTACATGGAAAATATCATCTGGAACTATTCAGTTTAGGCAACTGAAAGTTGTGTGACTGGAGAGAGAAGTGGTGGCTCATCTGCTTGCTTTCAGGTTTCAGATGCCACCCGCTCCATCTACCGTGGTTTCTGGTTACCCTGGCTGCGTGACCTCCTGCTTGAGCTGTTGTTGACCATCAGCCACCAGATGTGGTTACTTCTGCCGTATCCTGGAGGCCAAGAACCTCAACGGGGACAGCACATTTCCCTGGAAAGTTATCCCCTCCCTCTTCAGCTGATGAAACAAGTCTCACAGCAAGTCAGTTTTTGTCAGGCTTTACATTTGTGGCAATTACATTTTCCTCATCCTTCTTCTCACTTCATCATGCCGTGCTCCTCCATTCCTCATCCTTTCAAGCACCTGTCTATTAGTATTTGATCCTTGCTGTGTAGGTCAATAGTGATGGAACCAAGTATTGCTTTTTAACACAGTTACAATAATCTTAATTAAAGGGAACAAAAAGCCCCACAGAGATCTATACTGCTGGAAAGATTTACTCATTTTCACTGAAATACTAATATGGAACCTATTGCCTCCCTCTTACTCATTGGATAAGATTAGTTTCCCATTAAGCCTCTAACTCTGTCTCATTAATACAGTGCATTTGACTGAGCAAGAGCTACAGTTGTTCATTTTATATGCCAGGTATCCATCCCAAAGACTAAGACGGACAAAATAACTACAGAGGTCTCCCCCTGAGTATGACCACACTGAAGTGAACTCCCTGCTCCATGGGAGGATTGAAGAAAGAAGAACAAAGAGTGGACTTTTCTACTTTTCCGGGAGAAGTTCAATAGGTCATGGCTGAACAAGGAGGCATGGTAGGACTGGTGCAGGCAGAGAGATCCTGCTCCCCAACTCCTCTCTCCCTCCCTACTATTGTCCTTGCCTCAACACACAATTCCTAGACCTGTATGACTCAAATTTTTTTGTGTCCTAATAGCAAAAAGACAATTGTTCTGCTTTGTAAGATTTTCCTCTTCCTGTCTGAACTGAGCAATGTAAAAGGGAGCTCAGGAAAGGAAATGCAGACACAAGGTGATGAGCTATCATGAAATGCCTGACTGTCCTGCTCTCACCTACTTACAGGAGGATCACTTATGCGATCCTGCATAAAGAGTACACTCTGCACTTGTGCAGAGATAAGAGATTTCATGGGACCAGAATACAGGTGATTTCTCTTCATATTTTCACTTAAAGCATCATAAAATCACATTTTAACCCAGACTCATATGGCTATTCAGATAAGTACTACGGAAATGATGTAAATAAAGAGGAGCTTACCCTCTCACCTCTTAAATGGTTCAAGGGAAACAAAAGGTATATTTCTTACAAGCCATTTCTCATTGTATGAAAGAATGCTGTGACTGGATTGTCACAGAATTCTGAGGTAACAGGCCACATAATACAAATCTATATTAAAAAAAATATATGGGCAGGGGGATAGAGGGATTAAATGTGTTGTAGGAACAGTGTGGATGAATGCTATTTCTACATCGAACATGGCAGACGTATTTGTCTTAATTAACAACAAAGTAGAAATGGAAAGTGACCCAACATCAGCAGTTGCAAAGTTCCAAACACACAATAAAATTTATTAGGAACACAAAAATACCAAAAGTTCAGTGTTTATTCTGCTGATGGAATGATGAAAGACTGTGAAATATGAGCATGCAGACTTCAGGATGTCTACAGGTACTTTTGGGGTTTGAAAACCCTGATGCTGAGTGTATCAAAGTCCTCATGGATGTCTATAATGGTCCTTCTACATATTGCATGTCTAGTATCTGTAGTACTCGGCAAATTTAGCACTGGTATATCCCTAGCATGCAGGCTGAGGTTTCATATTACTGATGAGGCCTTCTGCTTCTTTAAACATGGTATTAAGAGTACCTTAGAGTTCTGAGCAATATCACCTTTTTTTAGATCTGTCCATTCATCATAATATTGTGCCAGGGTTTGTTAGGTAAACTTGATTGACAGACACCCATCTTTATCCTCTGTGTGGCTGGAGGTCAGCAATGGTGGAAGGTAATGCTTTTTTAATTAGTTGCTAGGGTATTAAATTTCCTTTGTGAGGATTGCATGTTGCATTCCTGTGAGTCACTATCTGAAGAGATTGTCTTTGCATTCACTATTCCGTATAACACAGACAAATGGAGAAGAGTCATAAAAGATTCATATCAAAGATGTTTATGAAAAGTCTTGGATCTGGACAACCTCCAGGTTTTTCAGCAGTGACTGTAAGACAAGAAAAACAACAGCTTTAAAATGATGATAGAAACCAATTCAAATATATGCTTTACACTCTGCACCAGGAATCACAAAGCCAAAATACTGGCTATAAATTGTGGACGTCATCTGAAGTCCTCTATAGATACTGAATTCTCAGCTACAATCAAAAGGATCAATACATTTGTGGACATATAGGGGCAACAAATCAGGTGTTCAAGATTACAATAACCTGTAGAATACCATTGTAAGTAGATTTTTCTTTATCTAAAATCACCCAGTGCATAAATAGGTTGTGGCAAGCGCTCTGAAAATTTCCAACAATCCTCCAACAAGGCAGGGGTATTTGTATGAGGAAAACACATTTGAAAATTTATACAAGACTGTTTCTGATAAGCTTACAGCAGACTAAAGATGAAGGGAAATTTCAGAAAAATGGAACAATCAGGCTTCCATGTAGATTCCATGTAGGAAGGCAACAGGTTCTCCGTGCTCTTAAAACTTAAGTAGAGTCATTTATTATCATGTAAAGTAAAAATATGTAAAGTGTTGCTATGTGGACTAAGCTAGCCCTACAATAAAAATTCATGTGAGACTCCAAAAATCAAGGACTTCCTTAGGAGTACTCTGCCAGCTGTGGCTTAAGGAGCCAGGATCATTAGTGGCAGATAGCACTGAAGATGATACTCTTCAAAATGGGGTTTACTAGAACTATATAGTGTACTTAGCATATGAATACATACAATGTGAATTTTTGGAAAAATGTCCCCTTTCTTTTCTGGTTGGAAGTTCCACCTATAAAATGTTATCATAACTAAGTAATTGCTCCTGTAACTAATTCAATAAAGCTATAAGTCAGGCAGGGACTCATTTACACTTAGATTATCCCTGCAACTAGAAAAAGTTGAACAAAATGAGGCCATACATTCTGTGCATATAAACAGTGAGATCTGGCCTCAGTCCAGATGGTGTTATATCCCATAGCATGTAGAAGTATGTGGATACATTAGTGTAAACATTCATAAATATACCTCAGCTTTCCCTTCAATAAGCTGACTCCGTAAGTGTTTTCATTTGAACTGGGGAATTGCTACTTAGAATAACACTTCCTAAGATAATGCCCAGTGAGAGAAAGAGGCATAGGCTGATGATAAATCTTGCTCATGCACAAATCAGTCCATCTGTAAGGGAAAGGGCTCTGCAGACAGGACTGGAAACACTCTGATCTCCAGCTAGCTCCAGGTGGTCTTAACCAACTTATTAGCTACGGTGCAGAAAACTAAACAAAAATGCGTAATAATGTCCAGGATAATCAAATAATGTTGCAAATAGGCTATTTTGTGTCATATGTGAAGATGAACTTCTGTAGAATATTCTAAAGTTTTAGCCGAAGTTGACAGTGTTGCCTCATTTCTTCTCTTTTCACACGCATGCACACAGTCATAACACTTATTAGTAGAATGTATGTGCAAACTTCTAAGTAAGTTTAACAAGTTACTTTTGTTTGTATATGCATATGATGATGGGAAATGAAAATGCAGAGAGGGAAATAATATTTATGGGTGATAGTTCAATCTTTAAAATATATAGAGATCATAGTTTTTAAAACAAGAATTAGTTGCTTATGAAAAAGGAAAAAAATGAACAGAACTGTTAAGTCTCAGCTTCTCTATTGTTTTTATAAGACATTTTAGAATTTTAAAATTATTTGTGATACTTTCAGAAGTTCATTTAATTGATTTTTCTACTCCTTGCTTTTCCTAACCTGGCTGCTTTTGTATAGTGTGATGGCAAGTAATATTTGTCATGACAGTGTGCAATGATTTCTGGATTCTTGGTTATTCTCAGCATGTATTTACAGTGTACAAAACATGGTGTCTTCATTTCAAGTATACAATACACTTTCTGTTTTAAGATGAACATAGACTCCAAGATTTAAGGCAGCATGTCAGTGATAGGGCAGGACATTCTCTGGATGATTTTACCTTTTCTTCCTGCAGTGATTCAAATTTGGGAGAGAAAAGAAAAAGAAAAGTTGTCTTTACTTTTCCATCACATTTAATTGACCTGTGGAAAATGCATGAGTCTCACTCAAGATTTATAAACAAATACATTATTATGTTTCTCATTAGTTTGAAGAATACCTGTATAAGTGGTAGCTGTCAGATACAATAAGTGCCCCCCTCCTTTTTTGCTTATATAATAATCCCAGTATTCAAAAGACTAATCACTACACACTGATCTACAAAGCATCTTATTTCCTCATCAAATTTCCCTGCTGGGCTTAGCCATGCTTGTCAACTTCCCAGATCCCCCTTTCAATAACTGATTTATTCTTAGCATGTTGCCAAAACGCATTCCTAGGAGTAAACCATGGAAGAACGAAGTTCTAATTTCTTTATCTCACTCAAGAAGACGTTTCTACCCATGCTCCTGGGAAAGGTCACAGGTAATTTTGGATGCAGATTCCCTTGAAATAAGCAGGCACATACAGCACATTGGGGTCCTTTGTCTGTAAATACAGATGACCACCAAAGATGACAGAGAAGAAAAAAAAAAAAAAAAAAAAAGGGG
>NW_010336636.1:7388-23138 GCF_000700745.2 Antrostomus carolinensis
ACCCAGCCTGTCTAGATGCCTCTGCAGATCTATCCTACCCTCAAGCAGATCAACACTCCTGCCCAGCTTGGTGTCATCTGCAAATTTACTGAGGAGAGGAGAGGAGAGGAGAGGAGAATAAAAAAGAAAAAGAAAAAAAAAGAAAAAGATAAAAAGGAGAGGAAGAGGAAGCAGAGAAATTGACCAAGCAACATCATGTTCTTCTATGCTTGCAATAACATCAGCTACAGCTCCTAGGTAGAGCCAAACTGAAGTTCAAAGACAAAAACTTCCCTGTCCTCTTGTCCTCTAACCCTCAGATGGGTTCTCCTCATTAAAGTTGAGCCTTCTCTGTCATCCTGGACAGACAGCAAAGGCCAACACTATCGTGCTCAGCTCACATCCCACAGAATGAAGAAGGCCAGGTAGCTACACAGAAATGGCGCTTCTTTGGGTAAATGTGGCTTGTGGGTTCGAAGGCAGCAATGAAGCACTGTTCTCCAGATATGTGCTCTTCTGCAAGTTTAAACAAATTTACATTGAGTTTAATGAGTACATCCCTATGGAGCAAGAGCTGAAAATGAGCATTTACTGACTTTTTAAGCATTGACTAAGTGAATTAGAGATGGATTATTAGAATCAATTAATGAGAGTCTTACTTGTCCTTTCTTGTAAAGACTAAGCTTATTGATTTCACAGTTTTGCCTATTCTCTTCTGATGTTTTATTTATTACTAAAATACTCATTTATTATATTCACATATCTGGAATGTCATTGAAAACCAAACAGCAAACAGAAGGAAAAGCTATAGCTTTTCAGTACAGTTTCTCCTCCTATTTAATGTCTGTTCTGGGTTTCACAACATAAGCTCCACATCAGATGAACAGCCTGAAGCACAACCCTTTGCAAAGTAAGTCACAGGTGCCTTCCTTCCCTGTAAATACATCTGTGGTAGCTCCCAAGCTCACACTTTCCAGGCACATTTTAAACACAATGCATGAGTTGCCAACTCCTACATGAAAAATATTCTTTTCTTCAGATGACAGTATATGAAAGATAAAAGATGTTGTGGTGCTGTATTTTGTTGTTGTTCTCTAATTTTGACTTTTACCTTATTTGTTTATCCTAAATTCCTAGGCAGGACCTATATACTAGTCTGCTGTATCAGAAACTAAATTACTAATTTTCTCCACCTGCAATAAAATAACTATTCTCTGCATCTCTGCTTTAAACCTCCCAAATGAAAGGGAACTCTATTAATCCCAATATTCCTTTGGATCAGAACTCTGTTTTACTCATCATAAGTCAACATTCATTATATAACCAATGATCTGCTTAGAAAATGAAGATGACAGGATTTGTGGTTTCCTTTATAAAAAATTAGTCTCAAATCTTGACATTTTCTCCTTCAATAGGATGAGTCTAGCTCTATGGAGAATAAGGAGAAAAAAAAAAAAAACAGGTTAAATCACAGTGTTTAGATTATGTACGCGTGGATAACGCTTCTGGCTGCCAATCCATTTTAAAAGGAGGAGACAAGATAGAAAGGCTGTTTCACTGTTGTTGAGGTTGGACAAAAGAGCAGTGAAAAGACAGAACATCTCCTTCACAGCTAAAGGGTGTTCTCAATTCTCCCTCTCTCTTGTTCTTATCTCCCTCTCAGGTTACTGCATTTTCTGTTCCCCTCATGCCATTGCAGTACTGCTGAGGACAAGTGAGATAATGCTTGGCCCAAATCCAGGCAATCATTTTGGAGTAATTAGTTTAGGCACTGCACACCCAACCCATTTTTTTTTTTTTTTCGGGTAGGTATCAAGTGGCTCACGTTACCTGATTACCTGCCTGTATTTAGATGGCCAGCCCCAAGGTTTGGTTAAAGCTCGTCCCCAGGTAGTGAGTGAGGGCTTAATTGAATGTGTCAGTTTGTTCTGGGAAGTCTGGCTCTGCTGCAATGGGTTATTTCTCCTCCTGCTGCTGTATGCAATCTCCCTTTTGCTGTGCTACTTCTTTGGCGTTTCTAGCCCAAGAACAAAGTCTATGCTGTGATGACCTTGTAGCTGCTGTTAATTCTGGTATTGTTTTTTTCTTTTTTCTTTTTTCTTTTTTTTTTTTCATTCATTTGGAGAGCTGGGGAAGAGCAACGAGTATTGTGAGGGACAAGCGATTCTTCACTCTGAGAAATCATGGGCACAAGTAGCCAGGTGTGCACTTTTCAGGTGGATGCTAGGATTTGAAAAGGGTACACAAAGTGAGCATCCCCTGCCTTCCCACTGATTTTCACAGAAATTTGGCAGTTGTGCATCAGAAACACGCTCCTCTTACATTCAATCCTCACATGAGAATTGCTGCGTAGGGGCAGAAGATGGCCGCTGCTGACATACACTGCATGCAGACAGTGCATCCTCACTAGGGCAACGTTTTTGCACTACTTGCTCTTTCCTGTCCCATCCAGTGCTCTCTGAACCGTCCTTTGCCACTCCTCCCCATGTACCCCTCTAGCCTGGGGTTTCTCTGAGACAAACTCCCCTCCTCAGTGCCCATTAACAAGCAACAGCACCTTCCCCATACCCCCTCTCCTACATACCTCCTCCCTGACCACGAGGGGCTCTTCTAAGGGCAGGACGGAGCTACATCTCCACCTCATCCTCACCTTGCCTCTCTGCTGCAACTGTGAGCAAAGCTACAGCTTTATGCCAGCTGCGAATGTAGCCTTGTGCTCTGGATGTATACCCGCCAGGAACTGGGCTGAGGCCACTAACAGCTTCACAAAGACAAAAGAAGAGCTGTTGGATGCCAAAGGCTTCCAGCCAGTACTAGCCTGGATCAGATACATACTGTCAGCCTCAAGGTGCATGGCTCCAATTTCCCATTACCAATTCCCCTGAGCTGCTCAGTCTCCCATGGTGAAAGCTCTAATTTAGGAGAGATCCTGTAGGGCTGCATTGTTCTTGTCCTCTTTGCTTTGTTTCTAATTTTTAGAAGCAAGTCCATGAAGTCTTACAGACAGATGCCTGTTAGCTCTCAGGTGAATGTAAGCAGGCATCCTAAGAATAGTTCAGCTCAAGAACTAAAGCTGTAGTAGCTATTTATATTCTTAGAAATCAGAGCAAATAATGGCACTATTTCAGTCCCATTTCACCTAGTTGATTAGCTTTGCAAGCAGGGCGTGAAAGAATTTTAATTCATCAGCTAACTTTGAATAGCATAACCCAAGCAATGGAAATAAAACTATGGAAAGACAATTATTATTCCTTAAACAATTGATTGCAAATGGCTGGGTTTTGGTAGCAGGTTGGAGGCATAGGGGTGGCTTCTGTGAGAATCTGCCAGAAGCTTTCCCTATGTCCAACAGAGCCAATGCCAGCTGGCTCCAAGATGGACCCACTGCTGGCCAAGGCCGAGCCAATCAGTAATGACGGTAACACCTCTGTGATAACATATTTAAGAAGGAGGAGAAAAAAACCCGCACGTTTTGCAGCTAGAAAGAGGAGTGACAATACGTGAGAGAAAACAACTCTGCAGACACCAAGGTCAGAAGGAGAGGGAGGAGGTGCTCCAGGCACCAGAGCAGAGATTCTCATGTAACTTGTGGTGAAGACCACGGTGAGGCAGGCTGTCCCCCTGCAGCCCATGGAAGTCCATGGTGGAGCAGATGACCAGCGTTCCTTGATTCCCTTAGAAGGCCAGATTCTGAACTGGCGTGAATGGACTATTTCCTTGGAAGCTGGCAGAACTGTGATGATTGCAACAGCTGAAAATCTTGCTCTGCACTGTATCAGCGCTATTATTATTGCAGCTTTCATCCGGTAAAACTAAGTAGATCAACATAATCATGACTGACTCCAAGTTTTTCAGCAGCGTAGGAGAAATTGGATGTCACTCTCCAGTGGATGAGGGTCCAGGGACAGGCTCCTTCTGCCAACGGAAAGACAGTAGGAGGGGAAAGGCATGTTTAAGATGGAGAAATGTGGGGAGCTCAGCTTCCTGCTGCCCCTGCAGCAACCAGGGGAATAAAAGGGAAGGAGAAGGGCTGTTTTGGAAGTGACTGTCCTCTCCTCACAGTCAGCGGTAGCTGCCCCACAGCCTTGCTCTACGCCAGCCCAGACAAGCAGTTCCCGGGGGAGGGCTGCCTGGACCCAGGCAACCCCTCCAGGCCCAGTCTCCTCTGCCCACAGCCCAGCACCAGCCCGGCTAGCACACCCAGAAAACATTAGCATCATGTCTACGGGTACTTTTATCCCACTACATACCAGGTGTGTTGAGAACCTGCCTGCTGTTGGTGAAGCATACACATCCTTGCCTGGCAAAGGAGCCCCAGGTCTCACTTAGGACGCTCTGCCTTCTTTGCCCCACCATCTCTCCAAACACCCTCCGGCAGCTCAGCAGTGTGCCCACCAGCACCAGCGTCCTCACCGCAGCCCTTATGCAGAGGACAATTCCCAACATTGTATCTCAAAATCTTAGTAGCATGAAGTGAAAAAACAGTATAGCATGAAACAGAAATGGGGAACATATACAGCATTATCTGACCTGAAAGGACCTCTCTTTCATTGAGTAGTAGCCTTTATATTAGGGATGGGCAAAAACCCAGGGTCCACTTCTGCTAGAGGAGAGGGAAGGTTCTAAGATTAAAATGAAACAGTTCAGCTTGATATACATTGGCTTTTATGGGTTTTTTATAGAACTGAGGGACAAGAGCAAAACAGGCTCCCGATATTACAAGCAGGGTCTAAATTTCATGACATTTTTCTAGCAAAAAAAAAAAAGTGCTGATAGTGTCTCTATTCCTTTGGCTTTTTTCTGAGCTCTTTCAATCCTTCTAAGAAATACAAACTCCTAGTGTCTGGTTTTGATGGATCCATTTTCTGGCAGAATGCTAAAAAGATAAATAATGTAGTTACTAATTTCTCATAGAATGGTGCTATATCTGAAGCATAACCAAGAAACATTAAGAAGAGATTGCATGAGATGGTGGAAAAAATCTGGAAAAGCCCAAGGAGATGTGGAACTGTGGATCAATCACCTTGCCGTCTGACCCACTACATGGCATGATGTCAAGTTAAATTAGTTAGAAAGGACAGATTAGGATTTGTAGTTTAAACAAACAGAATTAGCAGTGAATAATCCAAATTTTGCCAGTGGTGTTAAGAAAATAGTCAACATG
Organism: Antrostomus carolinensis; assembly: GCF_000700745.2. Lineage (NCBI taxonomy): Eukaryota > Metazoa > Chordata > Aves > Caprimulgiformes > Caprimulgidae > Antrostomus > Antrostomus carolinensis. The sequence goes on from NW_010336636.1 coordinate 12,532, forward strand.
AATATTGTTATTTTCATTAAAAATATTGTCAGCCTGTGGGGAATATATACTTCTTAACAATTAGTCTGAATGTGATAAAGACATAATATAGTCATTACCTTGGACACATAAGACATCAAAATTTATGTAATTTTTTCCATCATTTTTGAGAGCATAGCCTCATAACTGAATTAGGATTTGCAGCAAGTTTGATAGTGCAAAATGGCATATTATATATATTTTGCTTTTTTGCTAACCTACTATTCAATGGACAGATTAGAAAAGGATGTGAAAATCATCAGGCAGAAGGTCTGACAAACCATTTATCTCAACACCCTGTAAAGATAATTCTCAGCCATCTAAGATGGATTGAAGAGGTTCTGGCAGATAAACAGACTGACAATAAAAATCTCTAGGGAAACATTGATTTCCCTTCATTTCTAAAGAATGGATTGCAGAAAAGAACTGGCTACACAGGTGTACCGTCTTCAGTACACCATTTAAATCTCTCTGTTGCCCCTGAAAAGAAAGGATTCTGTTATTCTGCAATGAGGGAAATCATAGACAAGCGTAGGTTTGGTCAGGAAAGAGCTAAATAAAAGCAAATTTTTGTATTTTAAAACCAGACACAGGAATCCATTAGCAATTTTCCTGATGGCTGGAAATACTCAAAACACATTTGAAAAGGAAAAGAACTGTGAATAGACAGACTTACTCTGAGGCACTATTAATCATTGATATCTTCATTTAATAGCCATGATGGTTTTGACTGCAGCTGCACTATATACCTGGAGAGGGGATATATTGTGCAGCATCGGGAGCTGTATAGATGTGAAATCGTGACCTTGAGAGCTGCGGTTCCTTCTGTGTGTTTTCTGTTTGCTGGGAAAAGGACCTCACAGTTACTTGCTTATGGTCTGTGTTTTGAAGACAGGATGGGGAAGGAAGCTCTGTCATCTCCTGCCCAGTTGCTGTGTTGGAAAGCAGCTTTTTCCTAACGCACTATCTACTGCTCTCCTGTCTCTACCCACTCATCTGGACCCACCTCCCATACAGCTCATGCAGGGACTATGAAGGGGCTTCCTTTAAGCACTACTTTTAGCACAACATTTATCCACATTTAGAAAGGAAAACAGATAACTTTTTATACCCGGTGTAAGCAGTAGGGAGTTTTTGACCACTTTTCAGCCTCAGTTCAGTTTTTAAAAGTTTAGACTTAATCAATGAAACTGTGAAAAAACAAAATTAGGGTGCTTTGGAGTTAACTTAGTCATGACTTTGACAAAAAAACACTCGCTGCTCTGACAGCTTCTTACTCCTTCTGTCCTGAATATTTTGTCTACTGCTTTTTCCTCGAACATGTAATCTCATTTCAACAGCCCAATATAAACATGGCTACTCTCCTCCTCACTAGGCCAGAGGGAATTATTTAACATGCTAGAACTCACTAGCACCAGTTACTTGTGCCCTGACAACTCACTAGCACCAGTTACTTGTGTCCTGACAACTGAAATTTTGAGAAAAGAGGGAAATGGAGGAATCCCATGAATGTTTGGAGCCATTAAATGTACACTCGAGCACCCTCAAAGCTACTATTACCAATTAACAAAACCCTGGCACAGTATTGAGGAAACTTGCCATCCGATTCTGTAAATACCCACTCACGTGAGAAGGGCCGTGCAGCTGAGTGGCCTCACTGAGTTTACTGCCAATGCTCATGTGGATAAAAAGTTCCCTACTTGCTTAAGCATTTGCAGGAATCCTAATCTTTGCCTGTGCTGTTCCTATATGTGTGACATGAAGAACAGTTCTGAGACTTTTCATCACTTGTCATATTTTTGTAAATTATCCTACACATTTTAAAGTTTTCATTATTCCAGTAGTTACCATGTTTACGCATAGACACACCAGATAGGTCACGGTATTTGACTCTGGACTTCTTTTTTAATTAGTTTTGCTGACCAGGGACCCACTGTTGTTGAAACAGATGTTGCAGCCCAATAATAGCTCTCAGCTGCCAGCAGCAAACTGTGGAACTCAGCCCTCACTGTGCAGAACAAATGAGCGTAATAAGGGGCTGGTGAGCGCCAAACAACACGGACACTCCACAACATGTGTGTTTACCAGCTCTGTCTTAAGGCACATAAAATTTTAAATGCACTTCTTTTTCTCGTCTAAAATATAACAACTATTTCTCAAAAATGCATGTAATGCCACAGAATAAATGCATTCTTTTCATTGCTTCATCCTGCATACTTGTTTAACTATCTTATTTTTTCCATGAGTCACATGCAGCAGGGATCAGACAGGCCCTTCCAGACTTTAAAAGAAGAGCTAGTGAAGCTCAATCTGAAGACTTAAGGGAAGGCTTCAACAGCTCATGTCCTGTTCAGACAGGTACAAAAGGGAACTATAACACTTGCTTTCCAAGGCAAGAATGAATTGACTACCCTGTGAACATTCATTGGATCTTCTTGGAAGGACTGAGGATCTGAGTCAAGGTGCTGATCATCTTAAATCAATATCCTCTCTTGTATGATAAATCCTTTATTACAAGGATTGAAAGACATATATATATTTTTCTACCTGAGTCTGAGACATTTTCACCTCCATTTATGTCATTAAGTATCTGAGATGCGGATTGTATAAAACTGGACTTCATTTTTTCTGTCTTGTATGTTAAATTATTACCGTACAGTGTTCCTTTAAAACCTTCCTAAGTCCTGTAGGCTATTTCTTTCACCTTAGAGTGAGTTATTCAGTACTGTTAGCCCTTCTTATGTATAACTCATTTTATAACATCAATTGAAACATTACATAGATCAGGCATAGTGATGATCTCTCTGGACATGTCTTTGTACCTGTTTGTCTTTCAACAAGGGCATGAATATCTTCCTAAAGTTGTATGGTATATTAATTTACTAGCAGACACATTGATATTGTAGAAATAATGTGTTTCTGTAAAGATTCCTAACCTGCATGCAAAAGTAGGAGTATCAGCAGGCACAGCTATTTAACAACAGACTGCTTTTGCAGTAGTGGTGCTTACACCGTGCTGGTGGAGAGCAAATTAGACAACAGCTTGTGGTGTAATATGGTGACAAATTTTAGAAAGCAAGAACTCATAATGCACATGGTTACAAAAACACAGAACCACAAAGTCTCATGTACAGTTACGGTAAGGTTCAACTCAGGAAACTGTTCATTTTTTAGTGTTTTAATACCACAAAAATGCCTCTTGTGCCCATGCAACTACACCATGCATGGTTGCTTACAAATGGTTCAGGTGGACCAGTGGTTTACCCTGGCTCAGCCGAAGGCCACCCAATCTCTGGAGACAGCATGAGGGGAGCACGAAGCACAGGCAGCTGATGGAACCAGGCATGGGGACACTTTTCCCTACCAGCACATCCTTAGTGCTGGGCAGCAACAGGAACAAGGCAGTGGGAACTCAATTGTATGAGGAGTCTGCTGCTTCCTCTGTGGCTGTAACAAGATGGCAGTAATATTTGGGTATCCACTGGATCTATGAGATCCCGATTTTAATGGGCATTTGTAAGCACAGTAAAATCAAAACGAAAAGGGAAGGATTTAGGATGAATACTGGTTTGGGAACGTTTCTCTAACACATATACAATATATAAATCTGTCTAGTAAAGCGAGTACTGCAGAGATTAAAAGGCTTGTTCAGTCCTGGTCTGGATGAAGCACAGTAGACCACGGAAGCCACAGCCTTTCCTCTCTTCCTGACAAACACAGTTTTCCCTGCTCACAGTGTTGAGAATGCGGTTCCAAAGATCATTTCCCAGCCTCACTGTTTTGATCATGTTACAGCTTTCTCTCTTTGCCTCGTCAAACATAAGCTAGCAGGCTTCATTTCACAGCCCACTCTTGTCTCAGAGTCAGCACTGAGAGCTCAGCTCCCCCAAATCCATCTGTGTTGAATTTTTACATTTGTAAGTGACCACATCTGTGCAACTCCTCGCATTGGGAAGAGTTTGCTGTAAACATCCACAGTGTCAGCTGCTTTTCAGATCTTTTCTTAAAACTCCTTTGCCCTTATGCTCAGGGAAGAAACCAGTAAGACTTCTGATGGGATGAGACCTCTGCTCGTCTGGCTGACAGACCCTGCCACTGCTTGTTCTTCCTCTACGGTAGCTTTCTGCAGTCCTTTGCTCTGTTCTTGCTGCCTTGCTTGTTCTTGCTGCTGACTTGCTGCCACAGTCTTGCCTTGGTGGCAAAGTCAGCCAAGGGTCTCCCTGCTTCTCCCCAGGCTTAAGCAGAAACGAGCTCAAGATTTGTCAAATTATTTACTGGATCCAACTTGTAGCAGCTTCCCAGGTGGTAGGTGCCTACAACTTCCTACATGCCAGATCTCTTTGACACAGTCCTATTTGCAGTTCCCAAAACATAAGGCATTCCCTTGGGAGTACAATGGCATTTAAAGGACATTTTGAGACTCTACCATGGCAGCAATCCCCACTCAAAACCGTAGAATGAAGTGCTTTTCTATTCATGCAACATCTTTCCCCATCCTTCTATGCAAAAGAGCAAACTCCTTCTGTTTGAGAAGAACCACGTATACAAACCCCTCAAGACAAAGAGAAAAAAAAAAAAAAAAGTGAGAGGAGGAAAGAAAAAGGAAGGAAGGAGGAGGGAGGAAAAGAAAGAAAAAGATAAATGTATATATCTGAACTACAGGAAAGCATTTGGCTCATGTCTGTAACAGAGAGAATAAGGATCACATTCCCAGAGACACATAAATGTTACTCCTAAAACAGAAAATATGATTCATTTTGCTGTCCTAAAAGGAAAGGTATCATTTGGCATCCCTGCCAGCAAACTAGACAAAATGTATTGCAGACTTGTATGTAGCAAAAGAGTTTTCTCAGGCACTTTTATTTTGCTGCCGGTCACTGGAGCCTGCACGGCGCTGGCTCCTGGAGCAGCCCAGCAGGCTGATTGCAGCAGGATCCCAGAATGGGCAAGCCCAGTGGCATCAGCACCGCACGCCAAGGACAAGAGTTGGACCATCGTGGGAGGAAGAATTGTGATCAGGTTTAACGCCGCAGTCTTAGTCTACCAATAATTGTCCTATTGCTAAGGAAGTCTGACACAGACACCTGCCTCTGTAGGGGAATGTTTCCAGCTTAAAAAGTGGTAAATGATATAAAATGGAGCATAATGGAGCAAGATGGGAATGGAAATCAGTGTAAAATACAAGGGCAATGCACACTTACTCATGTTAACTCTTTTCTACTTCATGCATAGAGCTGTAGCAGCTTTTAAAGATATGTAATTTGATTCTGATATGCGTGCTTTTACATGCAATATACGCTCTTTATGTGCAGGCATGAGCTATTAACTTACAGAATTCATGCATCCCTGTGTGTCTTGCATTTTAAAAGTTTTTTAGAAATGAACTAAGCTTTGAGTGTAAGACAGCGACTAACTGAAGGTAATTATGAAAAATTCTGTTTTATTGGCAAACTATTCCTTTAATGTCTTCCTTGAGGTTTTTGTTTTTCAGGGGGGATGTTTTGCCTTCTTCTCGAGCATCTGGAGGAGGTCAGCCCTGGAGCCAGATTTCAGCCTGGAGAGCAGCACAAGCCTGTTCCAGGAAGGCAGTTCCTCTGTTCCTCAGAGAATTGTCCAGACTTTATGGGCTTGCTTATATTCTTCTCTGCTACAGCTAGGTGCACAGTCAGGCATTTTTATCATGCTTCCTTGGCACAGTACTACAGCACTTTAGCATTTTTATATCTTGAAATCTGTCCTGTTTCCCTGGTGCAGTTCCATCCCCAGTTGCTGGCATCCATAAGCATATGTGATACAACCCAGGAGATGCTTTCAAGGACATTTAGTTTTCTTCCCCAAACTGCACTCTCCCAATTGTAAAACCTTCCTTTTCCCTCCTGGCGCTGCAGTGCTTTCATAATACAGAAGGAAAACTGCGATATAAAAGCATCTTTTCATTCCAGAAATTTCTCTGCACTGCGTACCATGGCTGGCCAACTCAGAAGCCCAAACATTGAGTTTTTCCAGCAGAAGCAAGATCCAAGATCACTCTAAACCCAGTGAGAGAGAACTGAGCAGGAGGAAATGCTCCATTTCAACTGGATCTGAAATCCCATGACATTAGATTAGAGGGGCATTTTCTCAAGGAATTTTGGGGAAGGTTATCTTGTAGGCACAATAACTAGGAAATGAAACGGATCATCAAGAAAATTCTTTGGGCTTTTATTTTTTTTTTCTTTCACCGTGCCCGTCAAGGAAATGTTTCCCTTATAAATCAACTCACTTTTTCTTATTAAAAGTGATTTGATCATGTAGGCCTGGGGCAATACAGTTATGTGAAAGCTGATATTAGAAAGCGAAGGAAAAGAGAGAATTAAAAGTAAGATGAGGGAAGTAGATAGGACGCCAACTGCTTATGTGGTGTGCCTGGTGGAAGCCAATGGGTCTTTCAACATGCATCTGAATTACTTTTATTGGATTTTAGAGTGAAATTAAAGAAGTCATGTTTCGTTTGGGGGGAGGCACACCAAACTCACTGTCTCCATCTTCCCCTTTACATACGAGCAGAAGTAATGACAATCAAACCTTAAACAAGAGATAAGATCTTATATTAATCCTTGAAGAAACGATTTGCAGTTTTTCCTTCCAAAAATAAAAGCGTGTTGCCCATGTCTACAGATAAGCTTCTGTTACACAGAAACACAACTCAGAAAAGGTGCTTCCTTTTTCTCTCCTACAGATCTCCCACAGCAGCCTGTCTGGCAGCTTCACAGTCATCACCTTGCATTTTTGTCGTGCCGTTACGTCCACGCAGTGAGCTGCCGCACTTGGGTATCGCCTCTCATAAGCCCACCATGTGGAGAATTACACTACAAATCAATAACGCCGCCTGGGAAAGGGCTTAGAATAAGATATGACAAGAGAGTGCAAAACTCACCCAAGAGGAGGAGTGTGGCTGAGGAGCGTGGCGGGGCATGGGGTTGTCTGTCTGTCTGTCTGCTGCCCGGGGCTGCCCTCTGAAGGATGAAGTGAAATCCACAGCCCTGGATAAAATGTGCTTCTCCGGCTCCCAGGCAAATTGTGTGGAGGGGACTCAGAACTTTTGCTGCTGGGGAAGCCAAAGAGCCGCGTTTGCAAAGGTTATCGAGCAAAAAAAAAAGATCACCTGAAGGGGAGTGTATGTGGGGCAGCTGCTCCCTGCCACCACACTAACAAAAACCTTGCAGCACCAAAGAGAACTGATATATTGAAAACTGTTTGGTATATACTTAAAAAAAAAAAAAAAAAAAAAAAAAAAGTTTGTAGGATTCAGGAAAATAAGGAATAATTTAAAGCAAATGTTGGCACTTGCTGTATCAATAAGTTAAGTTGTTCCACTCTGCTTTTTGTCTGCTTGAGGCTAAAAATAAGTTGGCACTTATTAATTCACTTAGAAGTGCCCAAACACTATCCTTACATATGACTGCCATGAGCTGTCCACCCCACAGCAGGTACAGGCCTCTTTGTCCCTATCTCTCTGAACCCATATATAGAAAGATTTTGTGCAGACAAATCATGTTTATTCTTCCTCATTCACATTTCTCCTCATTCACATTTGTAAAAATAAAGCATTTCAGGAACAGACAGTTTGCCCATCATGGTGAGGGAAAAGAAAAGCACAAATGTTTCAGGAGGTATCACACAGATTTATTCCCAGCCCACATTGCTGGCTAGCTATTTTACACTATTAGAAACGTGATTGAAACCATTAGCTCAATTTTAATGAACTCCATGTGCCATTTCAGTTTTTTCTCCTGGAAAAAAATTTCTATCATATAATTCTCTGCACACATAATTGAGATAAATCTCAATGTGGGCCATTTCTCTAATGTTTGGATTAAGAGAATCCTTTTTAAAAAGACATTTGTGAAAAATAAACACAATTACATATACATGATTGGTTCTGCTTATTGCTTCTGCATTAGGAAATGTGTGTGCATGTGTGTTCATTTATACAATGATGCTCACAGCTACAGTGAATTATGGCATGTTATAGCCATGAGTGCACTCTGAACCAAACTGCTTTCTCAGCCTGATTTCCTAAGGAAATTAGCCTTATACCAACATGAGATACTCGAGTAATTTCTGAACCTTTTGGCCTATTTCAGCTAAATTTGACAAAGGTGGTAGCAAAGAGAGCAAAGCTCCCACTGGCGTGGGAAAACAGGTGGCAGGCTAGAAGGAAATCCCATTAATGCCCACACCCTCAGTAAGCTGCAGCATGACCTTGCTCCTTATTAGCCTTCAGAGTATCCACGAGGGAGCCTGAACCCTAGGTTAGGGACCCAGCCCTATTAGAAAACCTGACTTAGGTTTTGTGAACTACTTGCTTTTGTTTAAAAATAAATGATCAGATACCTTCTTCACTGATGTGCTCTGTAACAAAGTAATTTATCTACCAAAAGATTTCTACAGTTTACTTGTACGTCTTTTGCATAGTATGTAGGATTGAAATAGTGCTTCTGTTTCTGCACTGTGAAGATAAGACTGAGGCACAGGGAGGTTAAACAAGTGCCCCTGAAACTTCTAGTGGTTGACACAGGAACTGGGTCACAAGCTAGCAGATGCCTCTATTCTGCCTAGTACAAGGATTTAGGCATAAATGCAGTTTTCTGAACCTGATGGAGGAAAAAAAAAAAGCTTCAGAAAAGCCTCAAGGATTTCTGGTTTGCAAAAATCTCTTGTTAGTGTTTGCCCTTGTGGATGCCATTTTACTTCCTCTGTAGTCCCATCAAATCTATTAGCAACCCATGCTACATAAAACCAAACTGTTTGAAATAAGTCTTATCTTTACTTTGAGATGAAGGATCTAGCTACTCACTGGCCTATACTACTGATGAGCTAAACCCTCTTGTTTTCACCCTAAAAACCAGCAGAGATAGACAAGAGCACATGATGCTCTCTTGGGCTGACAGGTCCTTCCCCACTTGGTTCCCAAGGCAGGAGAGACTTGTTCAGAGGAACAACATTGCAGCTGGCATGCAAGAAACACGAAATAGGATCCTGTACATTCTCTGTCCATCATTATTTTGTGCACCAGTATGGGGTACTAACATTCCTAACCCCAAAAGTGTGTCATAAATAACAGAGTTTAAGTCAGTTACAAGGCATGGAGTCTATATGATAGCATGAAGCCTGGTAGAAGTTAAAGGCAAGACACTTTTTCATGGAGTATAGATCTTGATCTGAATGCCTAGATGCAAAAAGCTTGAATCTCTTTTAGTTTTCAGTAGGTTATTCTTTTTCCCATCCTCCATTACAGAGAAGAAAAACTATTTGCAAAAGGAAACTATCTAGAGACAGCAGAGTCTTTACTAACAGCAGAGCAGGAAGAAATGCCTCTAACTCCCTCAATGGCCTATAGGTATAATCTTCACCATGTCAGAGTAAAGATGAAGTCAACTAAATATACAGCTTTTCCCTTAGTTAAGGTACATCATTGAGAAGTCAACACTCTCTGACCAAAACTATGCACTTGCCAGCTGGGCACCTTGAATTAAAGGACTTAAAAAAATATTTAACTAATAGAAGAAAATCTGACAGAAAACTGTTATAATTCAGTATTTAACCTATTTTTGTAATTACTAGGGCTTCAATTACAGTAATTCCAGCTGAGATGGGACCCAGATGCCAGGCACTACACAAACACCTAATAAGAAACTGCGGCTGCTCTGAATCACTTACATACTGATCCTGCAAATGTTAAGGAATGTGTTTAACTTTACTACTGTCAGTATTAATGGAGTTGCTCAGAGAACTAAAGGTAAAGAGATGAAACCAACAAGAGACAAACATTTCAAGACTGATGTGTTTAGGTGTCTAATTCCCACTGGTCTCAAGATGTTAATTCGGATCTAGCCTTATATGACTTACCAACATTTACACAGCAAATCTTAAAACAGACCCAAAGCAAGTGCACACATTCACATAATTTGACCTCCATACCAGTGCATATTTCCAAAATGTCCTTTTTTAATGTCTCCTCATTAACTTATGTGGGCTTTTTTTAATTGAACCCTCCAAACTATCTTAATACTTGGGTGCTGTGCTTTTCAGCTTCTCAGGGCACAGCGGAGTCATGCCCTTAGTACCATTTTCTCAGCCCTCTGTGTCCTGAGAGCTGCCAGTTACCCAGAGGAAACACCCTGGTGGCAATGGGGCAGCCACTACCTATACCCTAAATAACAGTATTTTACAGATTGTTATGGATTAACAGAGAGTAGAGGTTTCTTTCTCTTCTCCTTATCCCATTCCCATTCCCTTATCCCATTCCCTCTCTCTGCTGGTGAGAGGGCAGGCAGAAGTCCGCCTCCCTGCCACCTTCTCCCCCTGTTTGCTCCCTCCCTTCTCTCACTTTTTTAAAAATACAGTTTTCTTTCAAGTCCTCTACAGTTACAGTGTTTCGGCCATCAAAGTCCCCTCCCAGCCATTTTCATTTACCTTGTGACTCTGACCCTTTGTAAGGCTGAGGATTTTCAGAGTAAACTGATCCCTGAGGTCCCCAAGGATGTTATTCTCATTTATTCACTCAGCCCTTTGAATGGAGCAGCCTGGGGTTGGCAGTGGTTCAG
>NW_010336636.1:23155-24408 GCF_000700745.2 Antrostomus carolinensis
AGCACACAATCCTTTTTCTTTCAGGGGCCTTTCAAAATAAAGCCCAAGGTTTGGTGAGGAGCTTGAAGGGCTGTCAGTCATGCAGCAAGTTACGTTTCACTCCTGGCTGCCACCAAAAGCAATGAGCAGAGGAGGGGTAAGAGCAACAAGCAGGCAGTAAGTAATGGCAAAGGATGATCTCCTGGGGCCGTGCTTTCTTCACCAGCATGGCATACTCTGATGATGTCCATGTCCACCACCACCAAGCCCCCCCGAGCCTGGCAAAGACCCCAGCCCCAGGCCATGGGGCAAAGCATGGTCCCTACGTGAACAGCTGTGCAATGGACACCTTCTTTCTTCAGGTGCATGGTGGGCTGAGGGAGCACCTCAAGTGCCATCTGCATGTCCACCGGCAGTCATTACCCATGACAGCTGGCCCTCCTTTGCAGGAGGGAAAACGCCCCTCCTTTGCATTTTCATTGCAAAATGTTAGGGAATGGTCCCCTGGGACTGATAAGACAGAGACACGTCTGTGAGTGTCCCAGGGGGAGGGAAGGCTCTAGGAAAAGGCTCATGGTTATGTACCACTGTACCTGCCAACTGGTGTGTCACAAAAGGCTAAAATTACCAGCCGGTCAATTATCTGATTAAAGAGAGCCTTTCATTTGAGACAAAAAAAAAAAAAAAGAAAAAAAAGAAAAAAAAAGAAAAAAAAATCCTGGCTGAAAGCAATACATCTACTAGATTATCAAACTTACTAGACATTGTGTTCTTCGCTTTTTACTTTTGTCAGTGACGAACAGCAAAGTTAACAAATGAAGAAACATGGGGAGAATAAACATTTTGCATCAATAAAACATTTTCCTACATGTCCTTCCTCTAACATAACATGACCTCATTTATCTCCCTTTTCACAAAAAGGCTGTATTTTTTAAAAGAAAGAACAACACTGCCCATTTTACATATTTCCATTTTTGTTCAGCTGGTTAAATAAGAAACCTTCTCCAGGAAAGCTATTCAGATTTCATTAGTTTACAGTTGCCTTGGAATCCCTTTGAATTACAGCGAGCATAAATTATCATTCTGTCAGCTAACATCAGAAATACCTCTTTAAGGCTCCTGGACTCAACAACGGCTGCTAAGGTTTGGGAATAAATGTACGATGTGCCGGGGCTTCACCAGCTGGTTAATGACCTGCCGCAGTAGTTATAGGGCCCAAGACGAAGCTGAGGAAGATTAACTAATCTGGCCAGTCACTCGTGTGCTGGCTCTGA
>NW_010336636.1:24419-71166 GCF_000700745.2 Antrostomus carolinensis
AATGCCGAGCAGCGTGGAGTGCGTGATTGTAAACTTTATTGTTTGACCTCTGCTGAATTAGGAGCTGGGGTTTTGGGGGGTTTTAATGTTTTATTAATAATGTTTCCAGTGTTTATCCTTTCCTGTTTGAGTAACTGAAAAGGTAATTTCCAAATACAGGAGTCAGCAAAGCTGCATTTCTTTCAAAAAAATGCTGTGTTCTCTACACACAAGTCAAACCAACGTGGTTCAAGCTGCAAATTATTCCTGCATGACAACAGGCAAAACTGGGGCCAAATGTAGTTCTTCATTCACGTCTGTTCACACGGTCCATCCTTCAATTGCTAATTACCGAGCTACAGATGAAATTATCCAAAGTGACACCTCTGCAAGCCACTAGCTCCAAAAACCCTCAAAGTTCAATAAAATCTGAAACTTTTCTGGTCTCACCCATCTCCATTGCGTTTGATTTCCTCTCCAGGCAATGTGAAAGAGTAACAGGAAGGGAGAGTGTTCATACAAGATTGGCATGGTTAAGAAAAAAAATAGGTATGTTATTGTAGTTACAGTGCAGCTAAAATGAACTCCCTGTTAACACATCTTAAATCCTTTCACTTTTATGCAACTGTTTACTCTGCTACCCAACCAAGGACATACAGACAGTATCTCTGAAGTATGAAATATTTTTATAATGAAACACTCATCTTCTGGATTTCTTCCTATGCAGAGAAATAGTATGTCTGATGTTAAACATATTTTCCTAGTTGGTTTCTACTTTGGACAGAGGAATAGAATTGGCAGAAAATATATTACCTTTTTGGTGTTTTTCAAGTTGCTACAAAGCAATTCAGCCAGACTGGATGAGATCAGGAAATCTTGTCTCCAGTCTCTCCCATGGTACTGACCAGTACCAGCTTGGGTGGGCATCTGTGGGGTGGCCCACCTAATGGAGAAATTTCCTTCATTTCCTGGAGTTTGACTACATAGGTGAAATTTCAAAGTATTTACAAACTTAACAAAGCTCTTTCATTCAGTTCTCTATTTTAAATGGATGTTCCCATTAACTCTAGAAATCTTGTTTCTTTTTTTGAATCCTTCTAAACTATTTATCTTTTGTTAAAGAATTTCACAATCTCCATGAAATATCGAAGTAACTAAATTCACGGTGGAGTGCCTCTAAGTCACGTTCAGGTGCCTCCTTATGCTGGAAGGATGAGGCTCATATTTTAAACTCCGGTGCCTGCACTGTTACTGGCAGACACATGCTCTGCCCTCTGTCCCTAGGGCCCAATGTCATCTTGATGTTCTCTGCAGCTCAACTAGCTTATACAATGGCTTATACAAACTGTGAGGAGATACACCCACCAGCACATGTGTCATGGCCAATGGCTGGACCGCTCTCCAGGCATATGGAGGACCTGGATTCAAATCCAGTTTCCAGAAGCCAAGATCCCATTTTCCTTCATTATTATGTTCTTTTGTGAAAGGGTTTCCCATCTGCTGTATCTCCATGCTTTCTGTGAGGAAAGAGGCATTTTGGTGTTAATTACACAAGAAGATTCCTTGCTATGCAAACTGAGTGGAGAAATGCACTTAGTTCCCAAGAGCCTCTGCTTGTCATTTCCTGCTTGTTAGCCTAAGTGTTTTTCCACTCCAAATGCAGATCTTGGTGAGGTTTATTCTTTACTGCTTTGTTCTGCCTCTGTGTTAGTCCCTGGGCTGAGCCTCAAAGTGAACTTTGTTAGACTGGCTATTGCCAAGGTGCTTGAATGCTGCTGTGAAGGACAACAACAGGAACTTGCCAGAATACTGTCCTGCAGCTGGGTAAGGCTGAAAATGACTCTACTACTAGCAGTAGTATAAGGTATTACAATATCACTACCTAGAGAAAACTTGAGAAATTGCAGGATTTTTTGTTTTCCTTATCCCATCCAGGATGAGTAATACATTTGGGGTCAGATGCAGCTCCAAGCAATCAGGGCCAGAAGTGCTCATGCAGATGCAACTAATGCATCTCATATCTTCTAACATGGAAAAGGGTGCAACACTCATTTAATTTTCACAACTCTGTGTTAAGAAATTACTGTCAGAGAGATGCCATTCCATGTTAGTTTGCCTCAAAGCATCAGGCTGTCTTGTTATTGCATAGACAGAGACATGCTTTTCGAGTCCCTTAACTGGGTTTTGGGAGGATTACTCTGTTGTGCAATGAGAAGAGTAAGTTGCAGGGGTTTAGGAGCTTGGGCATTTAAGGAGAAGAGCAAAGGGTGTTTGCCTGGTGGAGAAAAAGAGCAAAGGAGAGAGAATGTGAGAGGATCACAGCCACACTGGGGAGAAGTGAAACATAGTTCTCTGCTGCTGCTGGGAAAATAAAAGCAACTCTAGGGAAGTGGGAAAGAGCATGTGAGCCCTTGGGAGGGAAACCAGAGTGAGCTTGGGGAGTGAAGGGAGCTCCATGCAACAGAGATGGGGAGAGAGAGTGGAGAGTTACATAGTCTGACACTCAGGAATTTGCTAAGGGCAGGGGACAGCTCCAGGTTAGATGAAAAGAAAGTGAAGGGATACAAGCAGGGCAATGGGCAGCACCAGCACATCCTTCCCTTTCCCCTAACCCCCACACGTAACCAGAGAGAGGCAGGGTAATGGCACCTGGAGACTTGGAAAGAGTCACTCACATGTTTATCTAACAAGCAGAAAAGGGAGCTGAGACAGCAAAAAGACACCCTGCCTTTCCCTGCCATGCCTGAATTAAGCCCTGCTCATTCTCTGCCTCATCTTGATTTTTTTTTTTTGCAGTCTGCCCCTTTAAAAACTACTTGCAGAGCCTTGTCTGAAGCCGAACCGGCCGCAGGGAATTGAGACAGCCAGCCATAGAGATGTTATAAAATCCCCTCAGTGCCAATTTATTAATGCTAATGAGACTTGTGTATGCTCAGAATAGATATATTGCTACAAGGGAGGCCTTCATGCAGCCACAATCAGTCCTCATGGCTCCACTGAGATGTAATCTACCAGTAAAAGCACTCCTTGAACAAATGTTTTTATTGTAGGGCAGATCTCCTCCCCTCCCGTACAGAAGCCCAAAAAGCAGCACTCTCCATCCAGATACCCATGGGCAGACCTGGAAAATCATCAACTACTTGGCAGTATTTAGAGCCATTATTTTAAAAAACAAAACCTAGTCTCTCTTGTGATGCAATGCTGCCAAAGTATGACATGCAGCATCCCTAGACATGCCACCGTGCCACACTGGTGTGTGCCGCAGTGTGCCCAGCCACCTCCCACAGCCCGGCTGGTGCTGCACAGTGTGTGCCAACGGGGAAACAAGGGGTGTCAGGCATGGGAGGGGGGTCTTGCAACAAAGCAGAGATTCAGGGCAGTGCTGTGGATCATTTCACAGGCCAGTGAGGCCTCTTGGCTCTTTCAGCTATAATGGGACCGCCAGAGCAGTCCAGGATCGAGAGAACAAGGCAGTGGTGGTGAGCTGTGTACATCCAGCCCTCCCATGGCTGTGCAGGTGAACAAAGAGTTGGCTCCAGCCCAAAGTGACTCCCCAGGGGGTTTGATTTATAAATGAAAATTACTTTAAACTTCCCCACTGGTAGTCCCTTCCATTCCTCACCACATTTGAGAACCATGAGCTAGTGGCAAAAGCTAAACTGAAACTCACTGAGAGAAAAAAAAAAAAAAAAGCCTGCAAGAGGCCAGCCAGTTTATAAGACTTAAAGAGTCTTATGCATGAGAGTATAATCGTCAATTTTTCAAAGACACCATGAAAAAGAACACGACTTTACTAAAAGTTGATTCCTTATAGTAAAACACACTATCCAACAACACCAATCCTCTGGTTATTTCTTTTAGTGACTCCCTGAGCTAAGCAGTGTCAGTAAGTCCACTCCAGAGATGGACGTCTACTCCAGAGATGAACATTCAGTCCAAAGATGGACACCTGTGCTCACAAACTGAGCTGTAAGATCAGGGTTTCTCTCCTTAGCATTTCTCAGGTCTTCCCACACACAGTGAAGCTTTTACAGTTTCACTCCAAGCACTTTGATATTTCCCCATATATCCTTGAGTTTAAGACTAAAAGGGGTCATTGGATATCTACTTGACTTCTTGCCTAAAGACAGCCCCAAAATTTTACTCCCTACCTTGGACTTGAACTCAGCACCTGAGTATGACTATTATACATCTGGAAAGACATCCAGGCTTAATCCAAACTGGTGAGACAGCAAACTCTTATTTCCCTCAATAACTTGTTTCAGTGGTCGATCTCCACCTCCCCTGAAAATCCCCTCTTGTTTCTACATTGGATTAACTTGGCTGCAGCCTCTCCCTATCTCCATCCCAAGTGTCCTCAGCCCCGCACACCTGCAGACAGCCAGGGCTTTGTGAAGGACTGGAAGGGCCCAGGCAGAGCTGGTGCAGCATGCAAGCAACTAGCTGACCCATGCCCCTGTCAGCCATGCCCCTGTTGTCTTGACATTTGCTTGGAAAGCACAGGCTTTTCAAGGTTTATGGCTTGAAAAAACACAATTTAATGTGGTGACTTATCTCAGTGAAATGCAGTGCATTCTGTATAATCTTACAAAATAAATGTCTGAACAATGTCACTGCCCACTTGCTCTTAGCCCTATGTGTGCACAGATGGGTACAGATACACAGGCAAGGCGAAGTCTCTAAGTATAAATATGTTTTCTTAGGTAAATGTCCTGCTTTACTACTGTAATTGGAAATGGCTGACAAGTCCCTTCTTGGTCTGAAATAGAAGTAGCAAGCTTTAAAATTAAATACAAGTTGGGAACAATTATCCTGAGCGCAGCAGGAGTTCAGAAGTCTTTATACATGTGGGAAAGGAAATTTTTCTTTTTTTTTTTTTTAATATGGGAAAAATATGGAGCAAAGTAGAATTATGTTACTATAGCCCTCCCCAGCAGTTTTGCAAAACCAGAAACCAGGAAAGTCTCTACCTTCAGTGCAATCCTACAGCCAGCTGTGCAGCTGGGATTTGTTTTAATGTTAAACAAAACGTAACCACCCACCTTTCAAATGCATTTCAGGGGACCTCCAGCTCTCAGTGGCACAGCCACATCCAAACAGGTGGTTGATGGTCTTCAACTAGGGCATGATGCTGAGGAGCTGATATGCCATACTGATACAGGTATCTATTGTGCAGCACACTAGTATGGGACTAGAGTTAGTATGTTTCTTTTCTCTATGTTTCTTCTAGGGCAGCTCAGGATGGTGACTAAAGCAAAGAAGATTATAGAGAAAGGAAGGATGTGGGAGGGCTTGATAGCCAGAAGGATGGGGGTTCACCACGGGAAAAGGCAGACTTTCAGCACTGCTTTTGAAAAACCTTGCCCACAAGAGCAAATGCTGCAAAACCATGTGCCTGCAAGGAACTTGGCACATGCGAATAAGCCCACTGAGCTCGGTTATTTTCAGTCATAAATGCGTGCAAGTTTGGAGTCATAGTAACCAGTACCATAGTAAGGACTTTGACCATTATGATTTAAGGTATCTTATCTAAAGCAAGGTAAAATAAATACCAATAATCAAACATTCACACCAAGAACATTTAAACAGCACTTCTGTGGTATTTATTAAGTAGAAAAAGTCAAAGTATGTAACATACTGGTTAAAATAAGAAACTGTTAGCAGCTCTTATTTCCTGACGAAATCAGAACTGAGAAGCATTAATTCTCTGAGGTTTATACTTGTTTATTTTTATTTTTATTTTACTAACCTCCCCCAGCTGCCACAATTCATGACATGCTTAGCAGAAATTCAAGTGTAACTGAAGACGCAGCCAAATTTCTGTCTGCTGGTCTCACTGTCAGTATGTAATGTTTCACTTAATTTTTATCTGATGCAGCCAGTGGAATAGATGAAGGAAATCTCTAGCACTGAAATTCTTTGCCGGGAAGTATCAAACAGCTTTATTTCAGAAGAGACTAACACAAACTGTAGATAAACAGAAGAGAAATATTGTCATGTCAATTTATCCTAACAGAATCCAATGAATTTTCCTCCTAGATGGATTTTTTTTTTTCTTCCCCATTCAGCAGATCAGGGATGTGTCTACAGCAAAACCAGGCTTCTGATGCTATCTTAACCTGCTATGACTAAAGCAGTAGAGAGGGCTTATAATCCATGGTAGCAGCACAAAACACATCTGAAAACAACAACTGATTCTTTGTGAGCTCTTACCATGCAGCAGAGACAAAGTGACTCCACTAGCCATGGGAAGACTTAAGACAATAACTAGCAACTCCCTCCATTGTTTTTCTTCCTTGTTTTGCATTCTTTTAACCCAGCTCACAGAACTCCAGTATGGCTCTACAAAAACTCATTAAATTCCAGTACGGCTCTACAAAAGTTGCATGAGCAGACCAAGGTAGAACTAATTTCCTGAGGTCTATCATAACCTCTGATGATAGTCTCCAAATGATAATCTCCAAACTTGGCTTCACTTCCAGAGAAGCTGCATATGAACTTCCCACCTCATTAACATTTGCCTTCTGTGGACTAATGCTAGAAATGGGGTTGGACTGCAGAGCTGACATATTTCCCTTTTTCTTGATTATTAGGGAAATTAAGATCTGAACTTAGAAGCTGTTCCCTTGGCTGAATCAAAGCCATTGAACAGCACCCGCTTGGGAAGTTTGGATATGGATCAAGACTTTGTGGCTCAGGCCCTTTCCCAAAAAAACAGACTGCTAAGTAACTTTGCACAAATCTCCTTTTTCTTTTATCCATTATAGCAAAATACATTTCAGCCAAAAAAAATTTTACACATAGACTTTGATTAAAGAGTTATTTCTATAAATGATAAATCAGTGAACATCATCAACACTGTTTTAGTTTACAAGGGATATGTGCATTCTCATATCATTGGATGAATCCACTATTTTCCTGAAAATTAAGAATATAGTTCTTTAATTCTAGCTGTACTTCTTCTTACCAAGACTTTTTCTACCTTTGGGAAGGTAGAATCAGTCCTCACAAAGTCATGTCCTTAAATGCCTCCTACTTTACACTGGAAAGATATGCAATGATTCATCGTTGGGCCATTTCAGTGTAAAGCAGCCAAGATGCTGTTGTGTCCCAGCCCCTATTGCACCTGTGTCAGGAGGACACCTTGAAATTACCAAGGACTAGAGGGGTGTCATTCAATCCGGTTTCTATTTCACAATGTCCTAAACCCTGATCAATGTTCAGCTTCTAAATTCAGTAAGAATAGCTGATTCCAGCCATGACACTAAACCAGATGTGACTATGACTTGTTAGGATGTATGATGTGCAAGGTTTTAGCACAGTGTTTTAAGGGGCTTTTAACAGAAGAAGGAAGGTAGAATCCAGGAATATGCTATAAAGAATACAACAAATTACTGAATCACTCAGGCAGGAGAAGAGAAAGAAAAGGGCCTGGTCCACTGGATATAAACTCCTTAGCAAACAAGGCTGGATCACTTCTCTTTATGTGGGAGCACAAAAGCAGATTATTTAGGTTGTTCCACCATTAATAACAGCAGCAGGAAAGATGTGACTAAAATCTTCCCAAATCCATAAAACGCCTGAAAAATTAGAATGACTAAGGAGGATCTTCATTGTAAAACACAATCTCAATCAGGTAGTCACTAGCTCATCAGACACATACACACAGGCACGCACACATGTATATACACGCACGCATGCATGAACGCTCACCCCTCATTTCCCACAGGAAGGAAGAAACCTGTCTCCCCATTCACCAAATCACAGAATCATTAAGGTTGGAAAAGACCTCCAAGATCATGCAGTCCAGATCATCAACTCTTCACTACCATGCCCACTAAACCATATCCCAGAGTGCAACATCTACACTTTTCTTGAACACCTCCAGGGATGGTGACTCCACCACTTCCCTGGGCAGCATTGGGGCTGCTAAATGGTGATGGGTGCCCAAGAGCCCAGCAGTAACACATGCCAAGCCTAAAACAGAAATTGCCAGGCTGTGGCAAGTTGTGTCTCCTGGTCAGCAGCAGCCAAAGTCCTTCTAACAAGTAGTGCCTAGTGCAGAGAGCACGGGAGGTGCAGGGCTTGCCACAAGCTCCCATTCCTGTGCATGATGGAGGTGGTGTATTGATAAAAGTTTCCAACAGAAGGACCAGTACACAAAGTTGAATCAAAATCTGAATTAAGTAATCTCAGTAATCCATCATTCCCCCATGCTTACAAGTCAGTGCAAGGAAGGACAGAAAATACATGAAACTGAAGGTTTGACCCTATGAGGTGTTAAACCCCTTTAGGGTGTTTTAGGTCCAGTCCCTCCTGAAGCCTCTGGGTACAATCTTTGTCTCCCCTTCTAAACTGCCATGCTGGTCTTCATCCTTAGTGGGCTGCCAGGCTCCACCTCAGAGCCAGCTTAAGCTAAGTGGTGATGCACTGATTTTTTAGTATAACTAAAAATTTTTAGTATAACTAAAAATTGGTCATTTACTTTGGAAAGGAAAATCCTTTGGAATAAAATACATAACACCAGCACTAAACATGAAATACTGGTAATACAGTGACACTTACCTTAGATAACCAGCCAAAGGACTGACAGAAAGCTGTGCCGCTTGGTAGTAGAGGTCTCCTGGTATTCAACAGAGCTGAGTGAATAACTGAATTTTTGTTTGTCTGAAGTCCTAAATAAAACACTGCTGAAAAGGGGAGGAGAGTGAGAAAGGGCAATATTTTGCTCCAAGTGAAATTAATTTTTGGGAGGTTCTTGCTAGACTGAAAACCTAAAATATTTCCATTCGAGTTCAGGCCTTTTGAAGAGAAACAGGGCAATTGAAATAAAGGGCAATATTTTGGCACCATGCATAAGCATGTTATTTTTTCACTCAATATCATAGAGATGAAGGCAGCAACTTTCAAACTAGAGTATATAGGAAAGATTGTAGGTGAGGTTGGAAGCCCTCAGAAATGGGGTGCCAAGGGAAAGAAAATGAGTTTTCATCTCCAGGCACTCACTGTGGGCTTCTCCAGCTCCGTTCCTGCCCTCCCCTAATGGAACGAGAACCAACATCTCCCACCCCACTTTTCTGAGTGTATATAGGCAGGGGGGTTATGGAGCTCTCTATAGCTAAGGGAAACCACCCTAAAAATCACCACCTCTCCAATCATCAGTACCATGAAGCTGGACACCAAGGACTTTTTAAAAATAAAACTGTTTAGCAAACTCAGACTAATGGTGACAGAGTGACTGAAACACCTTTTTTGGTAAAGAGTTTATCACTAATAGAAGCAGTCCCTGCCCGAGATGGCAGCAGCTCCAAAGGTGGTGTAAGATGGTCTCTTCAGGCAGGTACCATCAAGTACAAACATGATTATACCCCACACATCTGTGGGGGTTGCCTCACTCACGCTCTCCGCTATGCTTCATCTACCTGTCCCACATGGTGCCATGCTCTCCAGGCTCTTCCCCTTCTCCAGGCTTCTCTGCTGCTCACATGAGAAAACAGTTTTAAAAGCCAGTATCAAGGGGGAAGTTTTATTTTGGTGGTTGTTTCCAGGCATAAGCTATCATGACTATGTACGTAATAACTAGAAGGCGATACAGCAGTAAAGACATTTAAATTTGGGTTTTTGATTTGGTCTTACTGGGAAATTTGTTAAGAGCACAAGCCAGAGGGATTGTTGCTTTTGCTGTGTAGAGATCAGTCAACTAGGCAGTAAATATAAGCAAATAGCTCATTTTATATTGGCAGCAAATGAAATGGTGGCTCCATTTTGATTATATGGATGTCAAAAATCTTTAGTACAGCACATTTGATTTGTAAATGTAGTGAATGAAAAACAACCTCAATATTAATATCAAGCAAGTTATTTTATTTGGACGAGTTAAATTCAGTGTGGAAATGCTTCCCATACTATAGCACAATATAAAAGGAGTTTTATACAGTAACATACCTTTTATATGTATACAAATGTACATGTACCCACAAACACACATGAAGTTGTACATATGTACGTGAGAGCAGAAAAACATAAAAAAGGAGCCAACCCTGAAGTCTTACTGAACCCTAACAAATGCACTTTAGTACAAATATAATTGCATCTACAGTGGACAGCTTGAAATATAAAATCTACTTGCTAACATGGATCTCTGTTCTTGCCAACTAAAATGGGAAATCTTCTTTTGAAGGGTATCCATTTACATCCTGAGTTGCTAAGCTACAGAACAGAAGGGTACTGTTATGCACATCTTGTTTTCAGAGGCCACAACTCTGCATTCAAGGACACCAGCACATATTGGTTTAGTTGTTGTCTTTGACAGCAAATCTTTTACTGAAGCCCATGAAATTCTGGCCCAGTAGTGGGAATTTTGCCTTTTTTTTTTTTTTTTTTTTAATTGCTAAAAGCAATTTTTTTAATTTTTTTTTTTAAAAGGGCAAGGTTTTATTCATCATCTGTAATGTATATTGACTACAACCTCATTTTATCTTTGCAAAATGTAAAGGTAGAAAATTGCAAGTATCTTTTGCCATGTTTTTTTTCCTCCACAGACTGGCCAAATGTTCTGTGACACTGTTTACACTCCTTTCATCTCGTCAGGGCACTTCTGCAATGGTTCCTTCCTACAGAATGGTTGACCCAGTGAACTGCAACCCTTCTGCTAGCTCTTCCGAGGGGGACCAGGAATACACCCCTACCCTATCAGCATCCTTGCTAGCCAGCCTCATAGGAGAAAAACATGAGATACCTGTGGTTTTAACAGTAATGTGTGGACATCCTTCAGCTACAGTTCTTACAGAATGATTATGCAACCAGACCCACAGCTTTTAGTGTGCATACTACTCAGAGCCACAATGATTTATGGGGGTCTTCCAGGTTTCACCCATAACCTACTGGAGATATGTCTGCATAGATAAGGACTAGCAGATTTTGCTCTAACACAGTAACACTGACTTAATCTAGAAGCTGCAGCAACATGGTAGTGTGTGATTGCCTTTATCACTGCTGCTTGCAGTAAGGCAGCCATATAATTTCTAGGCTAGAGATTATATGCCAGTTTGGAGTGAGGCAAAGTTAGTTGGCCCTCTACGATACAATAATAGATTGCGTGTACCGAATCCATGGTCCCTGGGTACTATGCAGCAGCGCTGCTTGAACTGTGGTCCCTGCACCACTGATGGCTGCAGAATATCAGCAAGGGTGGCAGTCACAGTGTTGTGTCTCAAGGTGCTGCATTAACCTCTGTGTTTCCAGCTGCTAAAAAGTAGGAGAAATCTGCTAAATAAGTAAGAGATGTCTTTGTGCTACACTTTCATTTGCTTTACTCGCTATAACAGCAGTAGGAGATGAAAAGGACAGGATTAAAAGTGATGTGTATGGCTGTGAAAGAGGGAGAAAAACACAGTTGGGCATCTCTAACGAGATACAGTACCTCTGAAAAAAAAATTTAAAAAATGGTTGGGCCAAGTGCTCTAGTGCAGCAAAGACCCAGATTCTTTGCAAACAGGAAATAATTGCTAAAAGCTCTCCAGAGATTTTTTTTTTCATTCCTTTCAGTTAGCATTGGCAAAGAGTTAGAAAATTCATCAAGAGGAATGATCTCTCATAAGTCCTTCTTTCTTAAATCTTTTTTTCCCTCTTTACTGATGTGAGGATTGGCACTAATTTAAGCAACTTCTTTCATCTCTGAACATGGATGTTCTTAAATTGGTTTAACAATTTAATCCATTTAGCTGAAGTCCAATCCAGTCAAATCCATTCAAGAATCACATGGAACAGACTCTCAGTGTTCTACCCAAACCACTGCTCCATTAGCAAGAAGAGTAAGAACGGCAGCTTCAGTCAACGAGCTCATGTTGCTCCTTTTTCTGGTAACCCACCCTGACACCCTCAGCTGACTCCTGGAAGACTTAGGGGGCCTTGTAAATGGACTTCCAGTGAGAGAGAAATCAGTGTCTCTGAGGTTGACTGTGGCTCTACAGGTATGTTGGCTTCACTTATACCTACATGAAAGCTGTTTAAAAAGAGGCAGTTGCATATGGCCTCTAGAAAATCTCTGTAGTTTAGGGTCTAAACTAGCACAGCAATACCTACATCCCAAAAGGTAATCCTTCTTCAGAGCTGTCCTTAAATATCATTAATATTGCAGGCAGTGATCTGCCAGTTTGTTTGTTTTATTTTTTTTTTTCACAAAGGATTTTTCAAGTAGTAGCAAAGATGAGTGTCAACCTAGTATTTTGCCACAGGCTAAACATTTGATCCTAACTGAAGAAAAGAACAGTAAGTCATCTGGCCCCTCCTGTCACATCACACAGTTAAGCGCTGGAAGGTTTAATGGTTTTTGTATGCTCATGCCATAAGGAAGCTAATGACCAAGAAGTGAATTTATAGTTCTGCTAGCATTTTTCCCAGTTGGCCAGCAGCACACTGGGAGCTTTGCTGGCCACTGAGGCATGTGGGAAAGCCCATTGTCACCATTACGGCGCGGGACCAGGCTGACCCATCGGCTCTTCCCGTCTGCCTGTTCCAGTCTGCAGCCTGCAAATTACAGGCTGCATTCCCACTGTAAAATACACACGCTCCCATCCCCCAAGTTTGTTAGGTTATTTTTATGTTCATGAAAACATTAAAGTCAGGGTAAAAGGGACAAATAGTCTAGATTTGAAGATTTTCCAGCTAGACCAAAAAAATGCTGCATGGCATGTGTGTTTAGCATTAGGAGGAAAATAAATGTGCTGTTTTCAAATTTTTGCTTCAGGGTCAGCCAACATCAGTCTACCATGTAACAGCTTTGAGGGGGGAAAAAAAGCTGCACTTAAGGATATATCTGCCAGGGTAAACAGTGCCTCAAACCAGGGAAATCTAAAGCACATGCCTTATTGTCAAGTTTGGTTTAACTTGTTTTACAAATCAAAACAGCAGCTCAGTTTTTAAAACCTATTTTTAAGTCCACCAGTGTTTTATCAAGGTTAAAGACCTACATTAGTGTTTCAGTCCCTGCATTTTAAATCAAATATGATGTACCAATTTCTCTTCAGTCAATTAATGTCTTATCCCATTCTTACATGCAGCTCTTTCTACCTCTTCATCAAGTCTCATAAATCAGAGGCTAGGACTCCCCATTTTAACTGTTCTGATATACCCTGTGCTCCGTGGGCAGTCTTTTTGTAGCCACTGGGGCTTCTTATGAGATATGTTAGTGCTCCCTGTGGGGTGAGAGCAACTGGTCCCCAGTACATGTTGGAAGCACGCAAAATTTTGTTGTCTTCTGAGTGAATAAGAGGAAGCTTGTGTTCAAAATTTACTTCTCCTTAGGAAACAAAGCACATACCAAAAAAGAAACCTCCTCCACTTAGGATATGTGGAGACCTTTCTTCTGATTAATGTGGGAGTTTTTGCATAAATATCTGAAGGAAGAATTTGGCTCTTCACTGTTTAAATAAAACACTGAAGAGTATTTAAGGAGCAAAATCAAGCATGGAATGTTTTGAAGACATTTCCAAGAAACTCTAAGAAAGGAAAAACTCATTGCCAAACATAGACAAACCTCATCAAACACTCTAGCTCCTTTTCAACTTTTATTGTTTCTGTCCCCCCACAAACCAAGCCTCAGCAGGTAATTCTGCTTACTTGACTGTGGTTGAAGTTCCATGACTATTTTATTCCAGAAGTCTGAGTTGTGTTGAAAGGGAGTGGGTGGGGTGGTCCTTTCCCCCTCCTTCATCTGCCCAAAGCTACTTGTGCCCTTGCGGCTGTGCGTAATTTGTTCAGTTCCGCAGGGAGCCAAATCAGGGAACCAATCCAGCTGAAAATAAGCTTTCCCTCACCCAGCCCTTCATTGAGCCTTGCTCCTCCAGCTCTGCACAGTTGGATGAGCAGGAACATGAGCACAAGGAAAGGATGGGGATATGTAGCCAGATGAACAACAGAGAGGAGGAACTGGGGTCTTCACCACAGCCCCCACACAACACCAGATGAAGCAAACATAAAACTTTGACCTGAATCTAAGGGTGGTAGGCTGGTATCTCACTCAATAACTATTCCAAGAAAAGAGGTGATTAAATGCTCTGCATGTTTTTATTGAACATAATGAATATTCTTTTTTTTTTTAAAAAAAAAAAAGACCTTAAAAACTCATTTTAAGTTTAAACTTTCCATTTCCATTTCTCAAACGTCAATAACAAACATTTCCATCAGAAGGGAAGATCCATTTCTCTGAGACTGTATACAGCATTCAAAACTGTCTCATGTTTTGAATATGTGGCATATAACCATGCACACTGATGTATGATAAATAAGGAGAAACCTAGCATTTTTATTGCTGTCAGTGTTGTTCCATCAGCTTTGTGCAGCGTTGCTTAGCATATCTATTGTGAAAGACTAGTTTGGTGACATCAGACAAGATTTTGTTGTCTTTAGTGTCAATTTTTGCATTTGTTGATTTTATGAGTAAAATAGGCATAGTTATCACAGAGTACACATCCCTATCACTCTGACTTTTGGGGTCTTTGTGGAGCACTCAGAAAGCTTCAGATGCCACTGTAGTAATAATAATTCAGTTTTTAAAAAAGTATCAAGTATTTACTATAAAATATGATCTAGATCAAGCAAATACAGGAGATGTCCCGTTTTATATGGAAAACTATTAAAAATTAAGCTATCTCTCTAGAATATCCAAACCATTACTTAATGGACATATTTTCAAAAGGTAAAATGCTTAATGGCCAAATGTTGATGTCCATTCACATTTGTGAGCTATTACTTACTCCAATAGGACAGCTTATGTGTGTATAACTGCTCACCAATATAAATATGTGTCAAATAGATCCTATGTCTTTAAATAAAGCTGCAGTAAATTCAGTCATTCAGGTGTGAATCTGGAGTGAGATCAGAATTTGGCTTCAGCTGATATGTTAGCAAGAGACGTAACAGAAGTATTGACTGTAGCATGTAGTTGGATTCAATGAACAGAGGAAATAAAGCACATATGATTCCCACCTAACATTATCCAGATTGCTCTGAGATGGGCTGAAAATTAACTTTTTAGAAGGATCCCTGTTTGAAATGTTTCTTCCCTCTTGGGTAGCAAGAAGGATTCATTCAGCTTCCAGATATTCCTGTGAAAATTGCTTAAATGGCACTTGCCAAGGCCTCCCATAAAGAAACTTTTAAGCTACATAACTGTCCAGAAGAGCTCAGGAATGAGCAATACCTCAGGGCTTTAAACAAAGGGATTTACACAGACGTAACTTTACAGGAGGGAAAGGGGAGGTAGAGAACACAATAAAATAGCAGCTTGGAAGGGATGAATGCTCAGCAGTAGGGGAGACCACCACTTCCTGGGCAGCTCTTGGCTCAGTGCTCCTGTGGTTGGCTGGTGCAGTCACCACCACAGGCTTTTCTTGCCCCTGCAGATGTCCAGACCAAAGGTAGTGTTGGGTGGCCACAGCTGTGGAGGGAAACCCCACTCAGCTCCTTGGGGCAGCACTCTGCAGCCTGTGCCAACAATGGGGCTGTGCCCTGCCCAAACCCGTCTGAGACAGCACAGTCACCACTCCTTGTCAGTGCTGCTCAGCATTTGAGTATATCTGGAAGCCCAGACATGTTACCCTGGGAGCACTTTGGCTCCCTGCAGAGGAGTGGGTGACCCTCAGCACTCTCAGAGGACCCTCACTCCTCGAAAGGTAAGTCATCTTCGGTTCCTTTTTCCTGCCTTTCTCCATTTCTTCTATGCTTTCCAGTTTGGAACTTGTACCTCAGTTCCACAAGCTGTATCCTGCCTAGAGTCACCATCCACACCATGCATGGGTGACAGGGATGGTAGACACAGATAGTAATTTTGCTCCATTATACAGCAGCTGTAAAAGAAGAAGTTACTTCAGCTGGTTCCCTGCATACAAATGGCCCAAGTCTACCCAAGCAGTTCCTTCTATTTACTAAAGATACTGGCAAAGAGCCGCTCCCCCAGCAAGTCTCCATCTGTCTGGAGGCCTGGGCCGCCCATACACCTGGTGTTGACAGCAAGCACCTCAGTCTTTCAGGGTTTAAAGGCCATGAGGACCACAGAGAAGTAGAAACTACTTTCAGGGAAAGCTCAGTTGGGTTTGTCCAAGAACAACACAAATCAGACGTGGGTCAGATCAGTCACATACATCCCTGTCATTATGTTGTCATTTGTAAACAGCTTATCCAAATCTACTCCTTGACTGCAGTCTTCTGTCATGTTTGTGGAGGAGGCCAGAGGACTTGGACAAACGTCTCTCAGCAGTGCCTTGTGGAACAGGATGACTGAGACACCATCCCACTTGGATCACTGTGCAGAAAGCCTTTGTTGCCAAGAGCCAACATCTTTAATTTTGTTTCAGGCTCAAATTTAGCATGCAGACATTCAGCTCAGAGCAAAACTTCTTACAGCAGCTGGCCATTTTAATTATAGAAAGAATATAAACAATAAATTTCTAATATTAGATACATTTCTCACAGTCCTTGTTATTGAAAATAATGTCTTAGGGCCATATCCAAGGCCCACTGAATCAGTGGAAAGAGTCCCACTGACCTCATTGTGATTGGATCAGGGCCTTAGTTTCTTAAAATAAAATTTTACAAGGTGCAGGCTAATCCTATTCCACATATTTTTAGTCAAATGGCTGAAAGGTTTTTTTCCCCCATTAAGATCCATAAGAAACCAAGACACGGACACAATAACCTCTTGGCAACACATATTTTGTGAGGAATTTCAATATAAATAGGAGGGGTTTACACCTGGGCTTCAAAACGGATGGTTCAGAACGCAGGGCCCAGGAGCAGCAGCGAGGGCCCACCACGAATGGCAGCACTGCCTTCACTCTGCAGTGCCCTGAGAGCATGGGGTGCTTGGCCTTGCCCCGGAAAAACAAGCAGTGAGCCAAGCAGAAAGCTGCAGGCAGTGCCAGCTGCTCCAGAGCACTTACAAAATTCCACCAATATTTCATTTATTTAATTTTTCATATGCAGCCAGGCTCTAGACAGCTGTAAGGAGGTAGAGCTACCAAAACACTGCATGACAAGCTGTGCCTGTGGTACGTCCAGCCACACCAAACCCAGAAAGTAGTAAAGCACTCCCAAGAATGTCTGATTTTGTGATTTTCCAGCCTATCTTCCAGCCCACAAAGTTTCAGATAAACCTCAGATAAGTAAATGGAGGGGTTATCCAAATGAAAATACCAACCTGCTCCCTTTATTCTACCCCCAGCCACTGGTGCAAACTGAAAAGGAAACATCTTTAAAGGAGCAGGGAGGTCAGGAGCAAGCGGAGTCGCGTGCAAACAGAAGTTACCTCTCCTGCACCCAGAGGAAATCCCCATCCTCAGCGCTGCAGGAGCACCTAGACTGGCAGTCAGAGACTTCCCTTGCACGGATATCTACAGCAAAAGGTGCCATTTTTAGAAGATGTAAAAACGATGGAGGAAAGAGAAGAGAAAGCAGACGGCATGAATAAAAAAGCACGAGAGTGTAAAAATATAAGTGACGCAAACAGGAAGGTAATATTCCCAGCACACCCACTCTTTGGCAGTTATTGCTGTGATGTTTCTGGGGTTGCTTTTGCTTTATTCCTCTATGAGCTGCATGTTACCTCCTGTGAATTCTAAGGACCCTGTTTCTAGATGTGTGAAAAGCCTGTACCACCCCTTTGGCCAATCTGGTGAGCCCTTTGCACGCAAAAGCAATGTAAAAGCCAGGGCACAAATGGTACCGTGCCCCAAACCAGAACAAGGGCTTGATACAACACCCTCCAAAATTTTAATGGAATCTGGACATGTTGTTCAGCTAAAATGCATGCAGCCTGGGTTGCAATTAAAGTGGACTCACCACCTGATATGTTCAAAGAGCGTTTTAGCACATCAGCATGCAGATATGAATGCCACAGGTCAGACAAAAGAGAAGAGGCTAGAAAAACATTAGGAAGACAAAATGAATCCATGACAGCACCATCCAGTTTCACCATCAGGAATAATGTATTTTTTTTATGCCTGAGCCAAGGTTTAAATTGCCAACAGCTTTGTCATCATACCCTTTCACTCCTGGCTCACTTTTGCGTACAGCATATCACAAGACACAACAATTCATTTTCTCCTGTCTCGCTTCCTGTCAAACCCTCCTGCACATTGCATAGGGATTTTTTGCCCCATAACTGGGGATTAAATAACCAGTGATCCAACGGTGCAGCCTAATGCACACTTCGTTTGACATTTCCAGCTTGCGTTAGCTCAGTCTTGCCCCACCTCCCTTGGCCTTCTGAACACATGTTCATATTTTAAAATTAATTTTAAGTTTAAAAAGTATTTTTTTCTGAGCTAAAGAAGAACTGAGTGGCAGATCCTAAGCTGGAGAACTCTTCAAAAAGTGAGTAAGTCTGCCCAGGGAGCCCTCCAAGCATGAGATGCTCATGAGCTTTCTCCTCACAGTAATCTGCAGGGTTGTCCAGACCCAGCAGAGCTGAGCAGAGGTGGCAGAGGCCAGCATTGCAGCTTGGCCCCTCGGGCCTCCCTCAGCAGTATTGAGGCAGCCCCTGGACCTCATCCTGAAGTCTACCTCTCCAAGGCAACTTAGGAAAGGAACCATAAGAACAACACAAGGGCTAGAGAAGTATGCTTTAAAATAAGAAAAATTAAGAATATATTTTATTGCCATCAAAAAGGTGAAGGGTGACTCTTGTAAACCAATGCACCAGTGTGCCATAAGTATCTACATAAGGATTCACAGGGTTGAGAACAGAATAGATTTTTAGATCACTTTGTCTAATCTCCTGAATACATGTATTGCCAGATTTTACCCAGCTACCTCTCAAATTGACCCTCAGATTAATCAAATGTTAGTATTTCCAAGCTTATCTGGGTGATCAGTTTGTATTGAACCACTTGGTCAATAGATTTAACCAGATTTATTGCTGGTACATATTCATAAGTTTATTCAATGATCATGAATTTGGGGTTTCAGTAGAGCAACTAGTCATTCAAGTTCCACTGTGTTGCCCCAGTTCTTGGCCTAGATAACTTAACCATTCTTAGCTTCTTTCTTCATGTGCTTGAAATATTTTCATTTAGTTGGCAAATATATGGTTATGCAAAAGAAACATCTGCTACTCTGTTAAAACTGACCGTCCAAAAGATTTGTGCAACTAAACTTTTATTTACAGAAAAGTGCACAATAAGCAAATGAAGATGCTTGGAAACACAGCCACGGGAAAAGGTTTCTAGATGTCATTGAAATGTCTATAAATAAGTTTTCTCACTACTTACCCTAATGGTTTAGCAATCCAGACTGCGGGTAAAATTTTATGTTGGTGTAAACTATACCATTTCCATTGGCTTCACAGGGGATGTGACACTGAACCCAAAGCTAAATTTTGCATTTTTGTGTTTGGAATTTGAGACAGGAGAACAGACAGCTATTTGTAGTTGTACTCCAATAATTTTTAACAACAATGTGCAGAAAAGTTCAGCCATCCATACTCATCAGCAAGAGGAAACGCCTCATAAACTCAAAATGCTACACTAAGGACTCTTTCAGTTTTACCTCCCTCTTTATTTCCTTAAAGAGTGCTTAGTTTCCACTGCTGTCTTGTTCCCATTGAACTCTGAGAAATACAACCTGCATGCTTTACCAGTCTGCCCACCCCCAGATACACTTACAGCCAAATATTGCTTCCTCTTCACTTTAGAAAAAAAAACCAAACAAACCATCCTCTTGCTGTTCCCCCCAGTCCCTGCTGCTCAGAAGACCCTACAGAAGCGACTGGGATACTTTGCAGATATTTGACAACCGGCACAGCAGCGGTGTGTTTTTTTCAGAGGAGAAACTGCAGAAGGTTGAAGTGTGCTTGACACTGAGGCACCCAGTACGACAGGTCCCCCCACCAGTCCCAACAGCCACCCTGGGAGTGGGATCTCCTGGGGCTGGAGACCCCAGGGCTCTTCTGAGCCCACTCTTGACCATCTGTGAGGGGAACAGCAGGCAGCAGGGAGGACAGTGCTCCCCTGAGCGCTTTGATGCTGCAGCCAGTAGTGATTTCTGCTGGGAAGGGGTGAGGTGGACACGGCTGGCAGCCACCAAGCTGTGGACAGGCAGTCTGGGTCACGAGGGTTAGGCTCAGGACAAGCTAATGAGCTCCCTCCCCCGCTTAAAAATAGCTTGTTTTTCTGCTGTTTACTTTCCATGGCCACACAAGCTTCTAGTTCTGTGAAATAAGGACTTCACACCCTTTTGTCTAGCATGGCAAGCAAGAGCAGCAGCCAGTTCACTGGTTACCCACTTGTGAAACCCATTCCCCAACACTAGCTTGGTTTTTATGCTTCTTGAGGTATTTCAGGTTTGCATGTAGCAATCACCAACCATATTTGTCACACCAAAATGCCATTTTTCAGCCCAAGAGCTGAGTTGCTCACATGCGGCAATTTAATTGTGCTTCAAAATGTAAAAACTAAATAGAGAAACAATAAATATTAAAACTAAACTGTGGGTGACTTCTCCATGACAGGTGAGCAAACCCTGCCTGTCACCCTAGTCACTCCAGGTTCAGCTCCTGAGCTACCCAGCTGCAGTGCCCAGAAACGGGTGCATTCCTAGAGGCAAAAGTTACACACAAAGGGTACCCAAAGGTCAGTGGTTGGCCAACATGGGCCACCAGAGCTTATAAAGGCCATACTTTTCTTCAAAAGATGGGATTTCTGCTCTGTAAGGTCTTGCAGCTAAAATTTTCATAAGGATTTCATTCTCTGAAGTTCCATCTTAAAAAAACACCTAAAAAATTGGCTCCAAAGATATTCAAGTGCCAAAGCTCCATGAGTAGTGAAATTTAAAAAGCAACACTACAGTCTTTATCACATGGTGCTTTTGACACATTCTTGAGCTCCTGAGACTCTGTTCTTAAGAAGACTATCCAAGAACTTTGTCTTAATGACTAAAATTCATTTTTCTATCAGTGTTGCAGAGAGAGTAGAATGGGTGGGTTCTCCTTGTCCAGGACATCTAAATCATTCAGTTTGATTACATCATTGATCCAAGTGTTAAGCCGTTATTTTCTAATTTGCCTCCAGGGTCTCCACAACTACCACTCCAGATGACAGGAGGAACAAGAACAAGAATGATAAGCACCTGACACTGACGGAAACCCCCAGGATCACATAACAGCCATGTTGAAGTATGTATCAGATCTCGCAGAGCACATATCACTTACCACTGTAAATACAACCATTACCCAGGGTCATGCAGCTTTAGAGAAGTAACCAAGTATAGGCGGCAGCTAGCAGTAAATGCTGCCTTGGAAATGATGCCTGTTATAGGTAAAACTGGATGATACAAACAGCATTTTTTCTTCCTTGAGAACTAATTGGAAAGGTTTTTTCTTCATTTAAATAGTTATTGAAACACTACTACTAACTGATGCCCCCTCTGATCTACCTCTAAAGAGAACGGAGCAATTGAAAAAATTCCTTAAATATGATAATTGGTTCAGGGAAATACCTCTTTAACAGACTAGCTGGCACCTACCTTATTGAGATTTAGCAGTACATTTTCAAAACATGTCTGCTGATGTTTATAAAATGTGTACCCATAAATAAAATTTAGTCACAAGTATTCAGAATTTTCAGCAGCAATTGAACACCAGCCATTAATTTGCATCTACAGATCAACTAGAGTTTCAAAAGTCAGACGTATATTTGACAAATAAATAGCACTTATTCGGTAAATTTAATTTTCATTATTGGAGAAGATCCCATTGGATAGCACATTTTGGATAGACTTACAAAGTGTAACAGCAGTTACCTTTAATGCACTGAAATTTTACTTTCATATCCCTCTCAGATGCTGAGAGCACTCCTTAAGCACAGATATGATGCTAAGGATAATAACCACGAGAGACATATTTTCTTGATTTTTCCAGATAACATCCTCTGTGTAGGAATAAGGTATAGATAGGGGAAGATATCTCCTTTATTTAGGTTTCTCTGTCATTTATGATGTCCAAAAAGAGGACATTTAGTTTTTCTGAAGTCTTGACTAAAGTTAAGAATTTTGTTAGAATTTGTTTTGTAAATTGAGAAGATAAAGTCTGCACACCACTGATTTGTCAAGGCTGTATCTACACTTAACCTCTTTGCTGTCCACTGTGATACAAGGAAGCACAGTCCAAACTGGCCACCAGCAGATCATGTACCTGTAGGAACCACCTCCAGATCCATCTAACTTGTAAGTCTTGAGCTTCTTTCCTGAGGGAACTGGTACACAGCCTGACAGGGATACAGCAGGGTGTTCACACTCAGAATCAGAGCAAGGAAATTTAGATACCAGCAAAAGTCCTTCCACGGAAAAGTTCATACCAGTATAGCCTACAGTGGAGTCCTTTGTCCAGTCATGTACAAGAAACACATTGACATACTGGAGTGAGGCCAGCGGACAGCCACCTGGATGGTCAGGGCTGGAGCCCCTGGTGTGGGAGGAAAGGAAGGGAGATGGTCTTGTTCAGCCTGGAGATGGCTGCGAGGTGTTTACTGCTGGCTTCAGCTATCTAATGGGAGGGTGCAGAGAAGACAAAGCCAGGGTCTCCTCAGAGGTGCACAGTAGTAAGGAAGGGGACAAAGAGCACTTGTTATAATATGAAAAGAAATCTTATTAGACATTAGGAAAATATTTTTACCATGAGGATGGTCAATGCTGAAACAGGGGCCCAGAGAGGGTATGTGATTTCTGATCCTGGAGATATCAAAAGTTGACTGGATCAACTCCTAAGAAACACCATCTAAGATGGTCCTGCTTTGAGCCAGGGATCTGGACCAGGTGATCTCTGGAGGTCCTTTCCAACCTGAACTATTCAGTGATTCAGTGAGAATCGGTCTCAGCTATACCAGCAGAGCTTTGTCTCCTCTATTAATTTCCAGCAATTTTAACTGTTACATGAGAGTTTGGAATTAACTGGATATATAATCAGCACAGGAAATTAGATTTTCTCCTTTAAATTAAACTGTCATGGTAGGAAGGAACTTAAGCAGGGATTGATGGTGCTGTGCAGTATGTTGTATAAAATAAACTGCTTT
Organism: Antrostomus carolinensis; assembly: GCF_000700745.2. NCBI lineage: Eukaryota > Metazoa > Chordata > Aves > Caprimulgiformes > Caprimulgidae > Antrostomus > Antrostomus carolinensis. The sequence continues at coordinate 47,462 of NW_010336636.1, forward strand.
TGTTGCTTTTTCATTTCTGGGTAGGACTTTGCCTTCCCAAGTTTAAAAAAAAAAAAAAAAAAAAAGCAATATGAAATACAGCTAAGTACTCTTTTTTCTTTGCTTTTATGCCTCATAGCTCAGCCTTCTTCTGTACATCATTTTTATTTGTATCACATGGACCTAAGAACTGTTGTCTTTGCTCCATGCCCTCAAGCTGCTTCATCTTCTCTTCGTCTTTTCCTTCACTGCCCTGGTTCCCTGCTCTCACTTTTCCACTCTTTTACAAATGTTAATAGCTGCCTTCAGCCGTACCTGATCTACAGATAATAGAAGAGCCAGAGGCTAATCTGACTTCCTTCATGTCCAAGGAATTAAACTTGTTTTCTGTATGAGTAGGTGGAAATAAAGGCAGTCACTGTTTGAGACAAGATCACTGGGGGGGGTGTCCAAAGTCACACTGCAAGATGGGGCTGGGACTTAGACTCAAACTTGGGCTCAGACTTGAAATCAAATTGTAATTTGGGAACCAGGAGACTACTTTTTGGCAAACTGACTGTTTGAGAGAGGCAGTAAAGAATTTGTGACAGTCAAATGTTTGGAACCCAGTAGAAGGACAGACCTACAAACTGTTTTCCTTACACTCCTCAAAACAGAGTCTCCATGCATTCCTTGCTAATACATTGAATTGCTGCATCAGTTTCCCCTCCAAATGGAAATAGCCTGACAAGCCCACGGGTATTAGCTAAAACCCCAAATCAGCATGGCAACAGCACAAGTAACCAACACAGAAAGCATGTTTGACCTCTGGAGAAACCTCACCTGCAGCCAAAGATAAAAAAAGTAAAACATCAGTGTTTAATATTTAGCAGGTATAAATGAGATACATCTGAATCTCGATGCAATAAATCTATCCTGTCTTCTCTATACACTTTTAAACTTCATCACTTCTATGGTTCTTAGACAATTACGTTAAGCTGAATGCAAAATTGAAAGTACATAGGCATACGCTGGGATAAAAAATTCATTTTTTTAAGAAGCCAAATACAGCATCACATTTAGACTCGAAAGGCATTTCTACTTTTTAAGGTATGGAAATCATCAAACAATAGAACTAAGAATTGAAAAATAATCTGTGAGAAATGGCTGGGTTACCTCTTATATCACAATGAAATAACTTATTAATGACCTGACCTACTGATCTAACTTTAATTCTAACTATGACAAGGTCATTAATAACATCTCACTTAAAATCAGTTTCGTGCAAGGTTCACCTGTATGTGTTCTCCCCTGCATGTATGTGCATATATAGAACAAATCTATGTGGCTTCGTTTTTGAAACTATCTATGTTCAAGCAAACCCAAGATAAATTTTGTATTTCTTAAGGAACTCACTCACTAAATTTAATCAAAGAACTAATATGAGATTTACTTTTAAAATCTCAAAACATCAAATAATGCATACAAGGCAAAAGATTGTGAGCTCTAAAAGGATATAAGTTGTGTATAGTGTGTTTGAAGGAAAAATTCAAACTAGCTTTCATTGCCAAAGGCCTACATGGGAAAACAGTTCTAGAAGCTGGTCTTTATTTGTATCACATTAGGATACTGAACTACCATCTGACTTCTGAGTGGTGAAGAACTGCTGCAAAATGTGAATTCCCTAATGTGGAGCTGTTGGTGACAAAATGCCATCCTCATGTAGTGTATTCAATTTTTATGGCATCTGTATGTGTTGTAATGATAATACTGGCCTCAGAAGTGCAAAATACCAACACAGTTTTCAGGAAACAGCAGGCTTGGCTGGTGTTTCTGATTCAGTCTTGTGATCCAAGGTGATAACAGAAGTTGGCGAAGAAGCTGTGATGAGGGCACAAGCTCATTGACACAGCTCCTTGCTCTGTGACCAGTGCAAAACGGAGAACAAGAGACTCCAAAAAAAACCAGCTGCTTGTGAACCAAGTTTTTAGCAGGTACAAACAAATTGCCTCAGCCTTGACATCAGACCCTAACTGAATGCCTCCAACATTTATCTTATATTTAGTGTTACAATCAGCACTAACTTCAAGGGTAGCAGAGGACAGTGTTGCCACTGCTTCTTTTGACCTTTACAGCATATTCTCCAATCTGCAGTTCAGCTGTTGTTCCTGTAAGCATCACATGCCAAAGATAAAAGCATACAAAAATTATTTGCAATTCTAGCAGAACCACAGAGAAAACTCTTCCATTGGCTTTGCAAGTAGGTGTGTTCGGGTATTTTGCTACAAATTCTTCTTCCTAAAAACTCAACAAGAGATTATTTCTGGATTTAAAGTGGTGAGATAGCTGTACTTAGGTAATTCTCATTTGGTGGTATGTATAGGAATCAGGAAATATTTTTTTTTAAGTGAGATTTCTAAAATTTCCTACTAGAAAAAGTCATGTTCTTTAGAGATGGAGAAAAAAAAAAAAAAAAATCTTTGGCTATTGCAAAGCAGTGGGGTTAATACATGACATGAAGCTATGGCTCCTCGCCCAAGACACCACTGTTAACATTTGCAGCCCCTAAGCTACCGCAATGTGGATTAAACAGGTTAGCTGGAGCTGCCAGCACTGGGCAGGCTGATAGGAATTCTCCCTTTTCTCAGAATTGCAAGGGAGCAGGAGCAGAGTTGTAGAAACTATGCACCTCAGCTGGACACAGGGTTGGACACGACCTTCCTAAAATGCACTATCACATAGAGTTGAATGAGTAGGGCTTAAATTTGGAAAGCTTTCAAAGAAAGCTCAGAGTCACTAATAAATCTCAGAAAATTCATCTCAGGAAAATTCAGTAAGCAAAAGATCCTTGCTTTTACAAAACTCATTCTGTGTGCCTGTGTGCGTGCTTGTATGCATGCACATGTGTGGTTCCGGTGGTTACAGTGCAGCAGGCCATTGAATTATCAATCCAGTACTTTTGCCATTAGTTTTTCAGTTTGCTTCTTACATGCATATTCTGTGGTCAAATCCTTTAGTCAGTTATAGTGATAAACACCTGGAGTCTATAAAAAACAAAGAGAGTCTTATTCTGTAGGCACAACCAGCCTGGTGAACATACCGAGCAGAGACTAACTGTATAATATAGAACTCAAACAGGAATATGTTTTTTATGATGTGCCAGCACAAGGGAGATCAAAGACTAAAGCCAAATAAATAGCAACTGGGTACCAGCAAAGGAAACATATTTAGACCTTAAAGTAATCAGAAACAAACCCAGTGTATGCCAACACCCTTTGAATTCAAAAGTAACATTTTCCCCCTTTTCATAGAAGATTCAAGAGCTGGCAGATTTTGTTTTGATTTTAAATCTACTGGTTTTATGACTGGGAGGGAATTTTCATTTCTCACAGACAATGGAACATGAAGCACAAGAATCATCCCTCACCCCATCATCCATTCCTTCCTGGTGCTTTTAGGGAGTTACATCCCCTGCTTCCCTCTGATTGAATTTTCCTTGGCTGCTTTGTAGAATTTGCCAGCTTACATTAACCATTTATTGAGCTCAACTCCTTATCTGGAACATCTCCTGGCAAACTGAAACAATCTGTCTGGTACCTGGGGACTGGCAGAGCAAATTTTTCCAGGTGGTAAAAGCAGACACCCAGAATTACATGCTGACACTATTTTGTGAGACAGTTTGATCAAAAGGAAAAAGCCCAAATTACTAATGTTCAGTGTCACGTTTAGTACCTGCAATGTATCTACATAAACAGTTTTAAATGACTACTAGTACTAAAAAACACTTGCAGGGTGGGGGGATGGTGGAAGGGTTGGAGGGGGGAGTAAGGGGAAGATACAACAGTGGCAGAGAATTGACGGGGCCTGAGGGCAAACTGTTACATCTGTGCTTGATTTGTCAGGGATTTACATTAGTGAAACTTTAACTCTGCAGATGATAAGTAAGATTACACTTACAGAACAAGTTTATGCAAATAAAGCTTAGTCTATGGAGCGTGTGAGTCCAGACACAGTGGATTTGGCAGGTTTCACTGAGGCTGGTGGCTGGGTTTAATAAATTCATTTACATAAAGGATTAGAGCATCTGGAAAAGTAGCATGGCAGTTTACTGAGATATAAATAATGCTAATTGAGAGGTCACAGGTATGCAAAACACTCCATACACGCAAAAGAAAATAATGGAAGACGAAGGGGCAGAGACTTGCATCTTACTCTTGGTTACATCAAACTAAGATGTAGCTACTAGCTACCCCATGCCTTTCCAAACAGCACTCCCTGTTTTAGTTCATTACAGAACCTTATTTCATGATAGATATGCACATAAACAGTCCCTTTTTCTTAGAAAAACAAAAACAAAATCAGTGGTTCACATCAACTAGCATCAGGAGACAGACAGAACTCAAATAATCTGTAGAACATTACTTAAAAACTGTGATTTAAATAAGTAGGGGGGTAGATAATTCAGTTTTACCCCAAAGCCTGGCAACCTGGTCCCATGGTAACAACATCTCTTCTCAGCATCAGAAGCAACACTGAAAAGTATGTTTACACCTAATTCCAACTTGGTTTACAAGTTCTGTAATACATACTTACTAGACTTTTGGCTTTGCAAACTAACATCCTAGTGAACTGGTGACCATGAGATACCAACAAGTTGTACATGATCAAGGAATTTGCAAGAACTGTACTGCACTGCACCCCAGGATCAGTTTATAGCTTGGTAGCAATTCTAATTCTTTTTCATTATTATTAAGAGCACAAAATGGCAGAGTTTCTCAGCATAAAACAACAATTTAGCAGAACACAGGCAAACCTTTTGCAAAGGATTGTAATGTACATATGTTTATATTTCAAGCAGTTTTCAATAAAGATTATTTTTAAAAAATTGAAATGTTGCTTGTACAGAGCAAAAAAAAGCTTATTTTGATTTTTTTTTCTTTTTCTGGATTTTTTGATAAGCTTTGCTTAGTTCTGTCCCTTCTCTAAGATATTAAGTGCATGCATACAAAAGACTTGTCTGCATGCATACTCATTTAGACATAGCACTGTATATGTGCGACACTGGGATCTACAGTGGAACAACAACGGTAAACTCATCTGAAGTAATATACTGCTCTCTGACCTGGTTGTGCAAAAGCCCTGTGTGAAGCAACTCTCACCTGAGATAGAGCGATCTGTTAGAACTGCTGCAAAACACACTGAAGAAATATATATGCAAAAAGCAAAATATTTCTACCACCTGGCTTTAAAAAGGTCAGTTTTGCTCTTGTGCAATTCAATTATATCATTGCTATATTCAGACAGAGTGGGAATCTGGTGGAAATATGGAGCAGGAGCAGCTGGGCTTATACAGTCAGTGGGAATGTTGTTGCTGTACATATTGACCTTATCCAAGCAATTCAATATGTAAAACTAAAAGCCAAGACATATAAGCACGAGGTATGAACATATCAGCAGCCATGTTCAAATGGGATTAGTTTTTTGGAAGGGCCAGTTCAGCTGTGTGCTGCTACTGGCATCTGTTAAGAGCAGGGGAAAACACTCTTCATGTCTTGGTCCATGAGCCAGATATATCACTTCATTCATCCTTACAGTGGGATGTTGATAACATCTGAAAGCAAACAAAGGTGATGATTTGGAGTGGCTGCTAGTAGGCACTCACAGTTCTCTTTCCACTTATCATGCTGTGCTTTGGTTGGATCATTTCCCCAACAGACAAGATTATAGTTTGCCTTAGAAAAATTGCCATGTTCACTAACGATGACAAGTTATGATTGCACTCCAAATGTAGATGAGGCTACAGCACTCCAAGAAAGCAGTCCAGCTAAATTAATGGGGGTTCTACAATCTTGATTCTGTTTGTGAACTTCTCACCTATGGAAATACATGCCTACGTAATTTATTTTCCTCCAGTGTTTATGGTAGACAAATGCCAGCAACCTTCAGCTGTTCAGTTCTCTCTGAGGCTGGACTAGCTAATTCCAGCCCATCACTGGCACCAGCTGAGGGGAGAGAGCATCTAGCCTCTTCTGCTCCTCTTTGGCATTCAAGCCATTGCCCACTCCTGAGTCAGCTAGCTTTGTAAAGTCAGAGTTCAATTTCATGGTTATTAAGAAACATTACAAAAATTACCTTCAATTTACTGTAAACTTCTACATAAATTCCAGCTATTGTCAACCTATTAAATCTATTTTTAGTCCTTATTGCAGAATACTAATGTCTAAAAGAATTATTTAAATAAACGGCGTGCTAACTACCCAGTAGGTTATAGGTAAAATCGCCCTAGAATAGCCCAGATTTCAGCTAGAGAAGTATTTTTGCAGAGCAGAGTATCTCACACAACTATGAGTCATTCTGGTTAGTGCTGCCCACTGTACAAACTTTCTCTTTTCCATATCTCGTGCAATTTGTTCCTGAGGACACTTGGTAAAAACAATTCTATTTGCCTTGAAGTGAAGATACAGCATTTACTAACATCATATAAAATGCACAGAAAAGCAGCTTATTATTCCCTGTCCCTGACCAAGTTAATTGGATATTAGAATTAGAATCACATTAAGTAATCTCTGTCAAATCCTATTAGCTCCCTTGCTCTCTTTCAGAGTATCTGTTGAATGATACAAAGCTTGTAGAAGAGTTAATCATTATATACTTTATGAGTGTAGTAGAAGTATTTTTTTTGTCAAGGTAAAAGAGACCCTCAGGCTTCCCACCATCCACCCCACAGGGATAGCTCACCATTCTCCCATGTCATTCGTGGCTGTAACCAAGAGCAGCAAACTAGAGATACTAACCTCTGCTGCAAACATAATTTTCACAGTTGTTCATGATCTGGGTTGAGAATTTAAATGCAAAAATATACCAAAATCCAAAGCTATAGTTCCCACAGCAGCTATAACTCAGTCATTGGTATTTGGACATACATTGTGGAGTATAGACACAGTAATGCAAAACACTAAAGCTATCTCTGGTTATGGTTGGCTGGGGGAACCATAACTCTGAGTTTCCTGACTTTTGTGTTAAGATCTCAACCATAAATATTGCTTTAATGTAGCTTTGTGCAGTGGGTTTACATTGGCATTGGGAGGTGCTCATACGGAAACAGTAGAGAATTAGTGTGGTATGCTTATTAAATGAGTAATGCTTTTAGAATAATTTCTGGGGTGAAATCATGGCCCCAGTGAAGTCAACAGAGCCAGGCTTCAACTCAGAAACACCTTATTTATTCAGGGAAGAAAGCAGCAAATGTCCTAGTGATTTTGTTCTTTATTATAACGGAAAAAAATTCAGATCAGCTCCCTCCCTCCAAATCAGGGCTCTGAAGGAGTAATTAATTTACTCTTTAGGAGCGATCAAGATCCCCAACCAGCAAGTGGGTTGGTAGAGGGGGGTGTTACCTCCACAGAAAAGCTTAGAGGTTATTTGGTTTGTTTTGTTTTGCTTTATTGTTTTCCACATTAAATACCCCTAAGCGTATCCTTTCACAGAAAGTTATTTGCCAACTAAAAAAATTTACTACTTTAACTTTCCCCTGTTTATCAGTAGATGACATTAGTAGAGTTAATGATCTTACAGAGTATCAAGGAACTGAAAAAGGGTCCCCACTAAAAAACTTTCAGCAGAAAATGTTCAGCCAATCTTCGTATAAAATTCAGTTAGAAATTTTTGCATGCTTATTTTGAAGGAGGAAGTGACATACCATTATTTTGAGCGGTAGGATGCTAGAGAGCATTTCTCCTAGAAGATTGGTTTCTAGCTTATCATGATTTAGTTTGCACAAAACAGCCTACTTCATTATACAAATAAACAATAAATAAATCAGAGATGGGCTGGTCAGAAGTGGAGAAAAAAATTGTATCTTGCAGTCTGTGACCAGCCAGAGGAATGCTCCATTTGTGCCAATCTGCCTTGTGTTTTTAGCTGGGAAAGACACTGTGCAAACTGATAGCAGATGGTAGAGCCAAAAATAGGTGCTTTACATGTTTGATTGAGAGCCAGCATTTTGTCATTTAGTTGTCTCACGTCATTACACTGCGTTATGTTGTGCAATCGCATGTGACATGCCGAAATCAGCCTTACCAACACAGTATTTTCTGAAACAGGACTCTTGCCCTGATGTAGTGGGCAAGAACTTGGTGTGTTTACTGTTTACTGTTCTTGGAAAGGCTTCCTCTGTTGGAAGCCACCTTCTGAGGAAAATTTCTGCCAGCTTATCCTCATGGAAAGGGCCAGTGGTGGCACTTGGAAAATTCTCTGTTCAAAAACTCTCAAGGGAAGAAATCCATAGCCCTTGGCAAAGGCTGGTACAGAGAAGGGGTCTGTGGAGAGAGAAAGAGGGTGGTCCTTGCAGAGCAGCTGTGAGCTGTGCAAATCCAGTGCCACCAGCTTGCCTTGCAAAATGAAAATGTTCCAGCTCCCTGCCAAAAATGTCATGTGGCAGCACACTGACATACCCCTATTTTTAGCTGCAAAGGCAGCTATGAGTTCAGTTCTTTCTTTCTTCACTGAAGCAAGGCTCTTAGGTTGCTCTACCATGAGGACAAGATGATGTGTGTTGGTGAAGACTGAAGTCAGATTATTCAGGGGCTAAATCTCTACCTTAGGGCATGGTAATCCTCTTTTAAACTGTTAAGGTTTTTTATTAATGAATCTCAAATCTACCCATTTCTGTGCTGGTCAGGCAATAGCTCCTCTTCTCCATTACATTTCCTCATCTGATCAAGAAAAAGAAAGGATGAAAGACGAAGATCTCTCCATGTAATAACCTATGACAATCTTCTTCCATGAGATTGTTTCCAACATGCTGGATTTGTCTCTTTCTAGACTTTTTAGAATGTTCTTTGCATAGCAAAAATCCTAATAGAACCAAGAAGAGGAAAACATCATCCAAAATTTCCAGTAAGAAGCTAATGAATGCAGGTCATTATCTTCATGAAACTTTCTAGTTTAGGCTTTAGATTGTTTCCAACATGCTGAATTTGTCTCTTTCTAGACTTTTTAGAACGTTCTTTGCATAGCAAAAAAACTAATAGAACCAAGAAGAGGAAAACAGCATCCAAAATTTCCAGTTAGAAGCTAATGAATGCAGGTTATTATCTTCATGAAACTTTCTAGTTTAGGCTTGGTGAGGTTTGTCTTGCCTGGGAGACTCTCCCCTTGGTGATGTTTTACTGAGGCTTGATCTCTCAGTGTTCTGCTTTTCAAACTTCCTGCAGTTAGTGGATGCCATTCCCATAACTTATACATTTACTGGCATTCCCAAACCACATTACATGTCTTCCCCCTTTTATTGTTGAAAGCTGCGTAAGAAATCAAGAAGTATGAAGCTGAGACTGTAACACAAGTCAGGATAAAAATCCCGACCACAGTGCTTCACATGTCTTCCTTTGAGTTTCTCTTGCCTGTAGACTCTAAGGTAAAAGCCAGTGGAAAAACATCCATCAGTTCTGACACTGTCAAGTGTTGGGACAACACAACACAAAAAAGTAAAGAAATTATTGTATTCAGTCCATCAAACCTGGCAATCAGTACCACTACTAACTTAGTCCTGCTTCCTTCCTCCTTGCTGCTTAATAAATCTGAAACCAGTTGGAGAAGGAGCAGAAAGGTAAGCTGGCTGGTATGTTCCCTTTGCTGTCACCCTTTTAGAAATGCATGTAAATATTTTGGTTTTATTAATCATTTGCAATGAAATAATTTAATATCTTTTGACAAAAATATCTCAGGGAATTATGGCAGCACAATGCAGCTCAGGATGTTCCTCCAAAAATTATCAGTAAGAGCCTATACGTATGGGCACATACACTTAAGAGGATAAAGAAAGCGTATTTGGTGGACTTTGCTTTCAAGAACAAATATATTTATGGACATTTTACTTCCAAAATGGGTGAGGCTATGCCTGCTGCATTGCAACTGGAATATAATACTCTCTAGAAACAACGACTTGCTATGTTTTCTTAACTGTACATTAAAATGACAAGAAACTGTAAGCAGCAAGATAGGGTGATTTAAATCTCCTGATTGAAAGTTGCTGCATGCATATCTCTGGTAGATGTTTCGGCTAATTAAAGAAATAGAATCAAATGAACCTTAACATAAGCCCTTAAGAATATTACCGTTGCAAAAATTGTCAGGAAAAGGTCCTTGTTCAAAACACTGCAGTCTTCTTTGACATAGGTATTTTTAGAGGGATTTTTACTTTGCATTTGACACGGCTTTATGTTTACAATTTGTTATGCAGTTTTCATTCTGGTTTTTGTAGCACTTAAGGTAAGGGTATGGTTTTTGTTTAATTTTTAAACTACACTGCTTATTTATTGATTTCTGATAGAACCTGGAAGCAAAACTAAAATCAGGAAAGTTTTAAAGACTTGTTTAAAATGTTTGTCAGATTTTTAGGCTAGAAAATTAAGAACATATGGCACAAATGTTGAAGATAACACATAAATTACCTATGACATAGAAACATAAATCTTTCTATATAGTTCCAAATAGATTGAATTATTATTTTTTTTTCCAAATGGATTTTCCTTGAGATTTGCATCCAAAGAGTCCATCAGCTTCAGCGGGAGTTTGGCGTGGTACCTCATGGCACTATCACTCCTTCCTGCTAGTAATTTCTGCAGGACATGCCCTCATCAGAGAAGCAGGGCCAGCTCAGCCCCTCGTGCCCTCAGCTCCCAGGCAGCTCACCATCCACACCTGGAAGGGAGCTCAGAGTCCCCATAAAAGATGGGGCCTTTCTGACAGACTTCTTCTAAAAGCTTTGTTCAAAGACCTTAAAAGCAAGAGCCAAGAAATGCAGAATTATTTAATAGGTTAAAAGCTAGGCCTTCAGTTGGCACATGCATAGAGAGCCTCCAAGCAGTGTAAATTTTCTTGCAGTCACTAGTTCCACTTCAATGGGAGCACATTTAGCCATTTGCTATTTATTCATTTTGTAACCTTTTGCATTGACATGTACCAATAACTTGTCCAATACCCGTAACTCCCATGGGACAAAGAACTGGTACAGGTCTGTGGAAACAACTGAAATCAATAGAGCTACTTCAGACGTGGACAGGTTTATATGGAAAAGAAATCTTGCTCCTTACTTTATACAAGGGATCTTTGTTGCTGAAATCTGTGCCATAATTGTGGGTTTGTTTGGTTTTTTCAGCTTTTTTACTGGCAAGTGCACCATCCTGACCTCTCTCTTTCTTTCTTTTGGAGGCTTTTTGCATAATAGAGAGGTATTTGGCAGAGGATTTCTTTCTTTTTTTTTTTTTTTTTGGAAGAACAATGATCTTTCCCCAGGGTACATTTGGATGCTGAAGGAAACGTAATTCTGAAAAGCAACTTTTATTTTTTTCAAGGATATTCACAAGTTTGATCAAAGATAGGTCTTTGTCTAAGAGGATAATTCTTTTAATGTTGAGCTAAAATGTCAAATGCATTATTTACTAGGAGGTACCCTGTTCTGTACAGAAAAGTGAATTTGCTCTCTAAAACTGTAGTATAATAAACCATGCTGTTTAAAGCAATACAAAACCAGTATCATGCATCTGATGAGGTAAAAAATGCAGGTTACATATTGCCAGAATAGTATTTTCATCTCAGTACCAAGCTAGTGATATTGGTATTCCCAGAGCTGCCTCTTCTCCTGTTTGCCTCAGTGGTAACAAACGGGACACTTTAAATAATATCTCAAAGGTCAGCCACAATTTGAAAGCCAAATCCCTGCTGAAAATTATTCTGAAGTATACCATTGTCTTGGTGATACTGTTCAGCTACCCTGTGCATGGAAAAAAACTTTCAAATAAACTACTTTTATTGCTCTGCCATGCACACAGTCTATAAACTCACAAAGTAGAGTCTGAGGGAAAGGTGAAGAGTGAGATTCAGGCTGCTTCCTACAGTGCGCAAATCAGGACCAAAAAGCTTTAATCCCTCCAAAATCTGAGAGAATTATTTAACCAGTTCCCACAGGCTCCCCAGAACTGGTGGTACCTACACTCGTTAGATGTAGCTCATTTGGATCACAGAGCTCCTGGTGGCCACGCTTAAGCTCCCAGTCATGCACAAAAGCACTTTTCTGTAGACCACACAGAAAGCTTAGCTCCTGCGTAAGCAACATCACTGTTTGAATCTGTGCAGGATGGGGCCTCAGCTCTGCCTCATCCTGGCTATTGAGTAGGTGGCCTTGGGCACAGCTCATGCACTTGAACAGCAGGAAGCACCAAACAAAGCAAAGCAGCCATTGATGACTTTGTTCAAATCCAGAAAGAAAAAATGTTCATTGTGCTACTCCATGCCTGGGATTTTAAAATATTATAGAAATTAGAATCACAGAGTCATAGAATGTTGTCAGTTGGAAGGGACCCACAAGGATCATCAAGTCCAACTCCTGCCCTAGCATAGGACAGTCGCAAGATTCGGACCATGTGTCTGAGGGCACATGTTGTCCAAATGCTTCTTGAATATTGTCAGGCTTGGTGCCATGACTGCCTCCCTGGGGAGCCTGTTCCAGTGCTCCACCACCCTCTGCGTGAAGAACATTTTCCTAATGTCCAACCTAAACTTGCTCTGGCACATCCCCCTGCCATTTCCCCTGGTCCTGTCATTGGTCACCAGAGAGAAGAGATCAGGACCTGCAACTCCTCTTGCCCTTGTGAGGAAGTTACAGACCGTGATGAGATCTCCTCTCAGTCTCCTCCAGGCTGAACAAACCGAGCAACTTCAGCCTCTCCTCATACAGCTTCCCCTCTAAGCCCTTCACCAACTTAGTGGCCTCCTCTGGACACTCTCCAGTAGCTTTATATCCTTTTTATACTGTGGTGCCCAAAACTGCACCCAGTACTCGAGGTGAGGCCGCACCAGTGCAGAGTAAAGCAGGATGATCACCTCCCTCGACTGGCTCACCATGCAGTGCTTGATGAAGGAAAACTTTGCTTTTGACATTTTGGAAAAGTAGCAATCTTAAATCAACTCTGCTAGTTTCGTCCGAGAGTTGGCATGGATTTACTCAGATTAACTTCATGCAAGTTCTGTTGGTTAACCAAGGCGATCTTAAAATTTAAAACCAGATAATCTAGTAAAACAAAATAAAAGGCCTAATTAGTGATGGTAGCTCTGGCCTCATAAGAAAATAATGTGATGGATTTGGAACACAGATCAGAGCACTAGCTCCACAGAAGTGTTATTCCAGTCACAGAAGGTCTTAAATACACCTTTTAAAATGTATAATATAATGCCAGATGGTTGAGCCACATCTGAGTTTTTCAGGGCATTCAGTGTGCGATCAAAGTTAGGTAATCACTGAAAGACAGTAAAGTTGCTAAGGACCTAGCATTATAGTTAATGTGAGCACTGATAAATTGATTCTTGATCTTGTTCAGAAAAACTCTTGGTGGGTGGCATTTCTGTGAAATAGGCGTGAATTGGAATAGCCCAGTTTCAGGTCATGTTTTTCAGCTGAAAATGTAGTTCTTTCTAGTACTTTAATAAAATAAAATTCATATGGAGCAATAGTTTGTCTAACTAATAGCCAAACTTCTGAATTCTCTTATTATAGGCAAAATTACCTCCAGCCTTGAGTCAAAACCTGGGTAGTTTCACTCTTGAACACAACCAATCCCTGGCTGGACAGTTTGGCTGCATCTACACTCTCTTTTGAAATTCTTATGTGGGTGGTGGCTAACCTGCTCAAGTTCTCAGATCTAGGACCTATCAATATTGCTGTCTTCAATCAATCTGTCATTTACAGGATGAGATTCATCTTTATATTAAGATACATAACTTCAGATAGATGCACATAGGTGTTGAAACTATCATTGTAGTTAATGTAGATCTACTCAATGCTATCAACAGTGTCTGAATGGAAGTTCACCTCAATCCAAACTAGATGCTTAGGGCATGGTTGATTGCATTTAGGTATTCCATGTTATTTGTGATGTTCTAGGGTATCTGAAACACACTCATAGGGGAGGTAAAAGACATATGGACACATGTCCCACAAGAGACCCATGATTTCCTAGACTGGCAACTAGGAGGTCAGGCAGGACACCCTGGAGCATCTTAAATGGTATGGTTAAATGTCATCTGTGCATGGACAGATGAATTCAGTGACTGGTCAACCAAATCTCTCTTTAGACTCCATAGACTATACTGATAAATTCTCCATTGATCAGATTGGGATTCAGACACCTACTTCACCTGCAGACAGACAGCTAAATGTAGAAGCCTTAATCCTATAGAAACTTTGATTTTACCCAAGCTGTTAGTCTGCAATCTGTAAAGACACATTCAACTCTGGCTGCCTAGAAGTTCATGGTCCTTTACATGGGCTACATGGGTCATCTGTAGGTAGGTGACTGGGTTGTATTATACCCCATATTGGTTCCTTAACAAACAAATCCGACGAGCACAGCTGATAAACACAGAGGTGGCAGAGCCAGGTGACAAACAGCTGTCCATCCAAAGGTAAACATTTGCTCAGGCCTGCAGTAGGGGACAGTACGGGCTGAGATCCCAGATTCTTCCCCTTCACATGGGCCTTGGAGATAGCCTCAGCCCATATCTGAACACCAAAGTGCACCCATGTGGTGTGAAGAGTCTCCACATGGACTGAAGCCCAAGCCCATTGTTGTTTCCCAAGATTCCTCTATCACAGAAAGCCACTGGTTACATGTAACACTGTGGAGTGGATAGAAAATTAATTACAAGCAGACAGGACTGCCATGGCATGAAGGTGACCATGGAGCACCATGTCAGTGGTATAAAGGAGGAAGACAGAGGAGTTTTCAAAAACAAAAAACCAAACCAAACCAAACCAAACCAAAACCCACCACTTAGAGCAGGGACATCATGAAGACCTTGCCAAGTGGTTTTATGTCGTCCAGTTAAAATTGCCAAAACATTTACCCTAGTATAAAACTCATGCAAACAACAGGAAACAGCACCTACATTTTGCAAGTAACAGTGAAAGGTGACATATATTAACTATTAGGGATACAGGTGTGGATATAACTTTCACAACAAAAGTAGAATTTTCCAAGTCCCCAGTTTTGAAAAAAATGCAAAAGAATGAACCGCTTTGTCTTCAGACCTTTATCTTTCCTTGATCGTGGGTCAGAAAGGAACTAATGAGAAAGGAAATTATTGGACAAGGAAATAGTTTGACGGTTTGTTATTTATTTAGTGCCCCTGCCCCCCTGCTGTTTAGCTTGTAAACAATCGCAAGCGCAGGCTGATCAGCAGAGCAGGCACTGAATGTCAACTCCACAGCCCAGAGGCTGGGTATAAATATGTTTAAAAGAGATGTTCGACTAGATCCTCAGCAGGTGTCCTTCACAGTGGCTCCATTAAGGGCTTTGCTAATGCCTAATTAAGCCACTCTATATGACTAATCCCAATATGGACTTGATTGATTTAAGATTTTTGTGGGTTTATCCTGTGAAGTCACGACTTGTTGCAGTTCTTTCATACAGTTCTAACTTTTTGGTGGTTCATTAGTAGTAAAGACAATTATAAACTTATAGATATTACAGCTTTGGGCATGAAAAGCAATTTGGGAAGATTATCTGTTTATTTTTTGCTCTATTTTTAATGAGATGTTTATACAAACCCTTAATATTAATTTTCCCCATGACTTCCACTTTTTAGTGTCAAATATGTAGCTAGGACTTTTTTTTTTATTTCTTTAATAGAAAACTTAATTTTTAAATTAATAGTAATGTACAGTGTTCTTAGATTCTGTTTATTCCTCTAAAAGGTATTTCAACTTTTCACCAGAAAATAAATAAATATTTTTAAATCATACCTTTAAGATTTGAAAATATCTTTACCTTTTTAGTGAGAAGGAGAAAAAAAGAGGATTTCCTCCCACTCTAGCAAATAAAGCTAAGTTGCTTTGTTATTAAAGGCTTGAGATGGCTATGCCTGTCACCCCCAGTAAGATTCTTTAGGTATCTAGATGAGTTCCTCTGGACTTGCCCAGAATGCATTAGCTTCAGCAATGCTGAGCAGCTTGACACCTGTGTCAGTGATATCAGGACCACTGCCAAGACCACCATGCAGGATTTGGCCAACTACATGGTCTCAGAGCACACTTCAGATTGGTCCCTGCACAGCACAGAGAACTTGGTACAGCTGCTGCCTTACCTCTTATCACTTCTGGTTAAAAATCCCACTTACCTGCGGTATGGGAAAATTGTTCCAGCTCTGTTTCTCTTGGTCTCTATAGTATCCAGGGTTATAGTCCTCCCTGTCTATCCTCCTCAAGCTGTTAGACTTTTCATTGCCTAGGTAATCAACTGGCCATTGAAGAAGGGACCAGCAAAGTCCTAGCTTCAAGATCTGTGTCTGGGACAAACATCTGGGAGAGGGGAGACATATAATGTCTTGACCTGACTGATGCTCAGCTCTCCTGTGTATCACCACCATTAGGTTCTCTAATTATTGTATTGCAAACACAACAGCTTCAATGGTAGGAATTAGAAGAGATCCCCATCAGAATGCCATTGGGGTGTGGCATTTGGAGAATTTGTCACAGTGGAGGGAAATTCATCTTTATGTGCACTCCTGTGCCAACAGAAGACCAGGATGGAGGGGACTCTCCTCTCTTTTGCTGTCATTACTTCCCAGCTGCCAATGGGAGCTCATACCCTCACCCAGGACCACAGATAGACATAGGCTCCCTGCACAGCGGAGAGACCAAGCCCTTCAGATGGGAAATGTCTTCAGAAAGACCATGTTTCACCATGCTGTCTCCTGGTGGACCCCTAAGCCCAGTCACTGTGTCATGAGGCTGTTCTCACCACACACCAACACTCCAGTTTCTTGGATCTAGCAGGTCTCCAGTTGTCTTCAAAATGTGCAAGGCTGCTGACAAATCCTTCCCCTGCTTTTCCGCAGTCTCCTGCAAGCTGGAGAAGAAACTGTGCCATGCTGCAGCTGCTTCAACCACACTCCTGTTGGCTCTGTGCCCCAGTCCATGCACCCATGAGCTACTTTCTCTGCCCCTCTGGAGAAACCATTCTACGGTCTAGTGCTACAAGGACGCAAGTCAGCCTGCACCTATATAATTTGCAGGTATCCCTCAACATTTTTCTTCCTCGGGGCATTACGGTGTGTTTAATGAAGTCTGCAAACTTGCCAGCTCCACAAGCCTCCCTAATTAGGCACCTGTGATATGACAAGCTTCTTAACAATATTCTTTACCTTCCCTGAGACATAGTAAGGGAAGGTTATGTTTTCCTCCCTGCAGAAACCAGTAGCATGATGGATGAAACTTTAGGTAATAGTATACTGATTGTTTGTTTGTTTTAAGATAAAACATACTTGTGTCAGGGCTGCACCTGAGTTCTTCAGCAACCTGAATTCCTGTAAGGACATTTTAATTTAATTCATTGAATGCAATTAGGCTTTAAAATCTTTCAGCTCTTTTGTTTTGCTGGCAAGAAAAAATAATTTTAATTCACACAGATCCTTTTGATACTACACAAAGATGTCAGAGGGGAGCCCTCTCTTCTACTGGTGGTGTTTTACCTCTAACGAAAGGTAAAAAAATCCCAAACCGATTCAAGTAGCTTGTCAGCCATGTAGATGAGCACGCACACAATAACCGAAGCAGAAAGAGAAGAGGGCAGGTACCAAGGTGAGGAGACAAGCACCCTCAGAGGTGCCAACCTCTGCAGTGCATTCCTGTGAGGAGAGCAGAAATCCCCCACCTCTCCCACTGTTCCTTCTTCTGCCCCCAGACAGAGCATGATGCTGGCCTGGGGTGCTGGGACCTACCATGGTAGCACTTCCCTCAGCAGCTTAAATTTAGAACAAAGTGATGCTTTCTTCATTCTGAGAGAAACAGCCCTCTTTCTTACAGCCTCCACTTTCCTTAAGACTTGTTCAGCAAAATGAAGCCCAACAGTGTTTCGAGATTTCCTGGGATGGAGCCAATCAATCTTCAACATCCAGTCCCTGAAATGGCAATAAACACAGATGTGGCATCTGAACCACAACTTCCCAGTAAAGTCTCTGGGAGTAATGTAGAGCTGCTTCTTGCTTACCTAACTGAGTGGCTCCACCAGTGCCAAGAAAGCTAGCAATACTCTGCCAGTCACCTCCATTACAGCCTTTCCAGGACTTCAAGCATCTGGGCATCACCTTTACTGTGTTATTAAGCTGCTGTCATGACTAACAGCTTTTTCCAATAGTATTTTAATCTCAACCAAAATAGTAGTCTCAGAAAAAATATAAACAAACAAAAATTTGACCTCATTCCTTAAACCTAAAAATAATAATAATAAAAAAATCTTCAAAGGATGAAATTCAGAACTTCATTTTACAATCAGGAGGTGCTTGGAGATGGCTTCTCTTTTCAGGGGGGTGGGGGGGAGAAATACATCCCAAACAAATTTAGATAGATGATAGATAGATAGATAGATAGATAGATAGATAGATAGGAATTGCAGGGAACCTATCACTCTTTAATACACACTAATGAACCACCAGCCAAACCAATTTAGTTATGCAACAATACTTGGTTTCTCTCCTTTGCAGCACTTCATGCCAAGAAAGGATTATAGCAACAGCAATTTGTTTCAGATTTACTCTGTCAGATCAGCTGCTGATAGCTTCAGACCACCCTAATCTGGGAGAGAAAATGAAGCTATCTGTTGACAGAAGAGCCGTTTGTGATTTCCCTGAGGCACTTCATTGTTTATGTAAAACCATTAAGGAAGCTGGGGGTGGTATGAGTTCAAACTCCTTTTTAAAGAGATAACCTAAGAGACTTAAGATTTACGATTCTGTCTCAGTTCTCCTCATGAGATATTGCAATCTTCTTGACTCACATGAAATGCAAGTCTAAACACCACTTGTGACCACAGTGCCTGCTACTACAAAATATTTAGTTTCTTCTAACAGAACACTAAACAGTGGCTTAGCTTTGGGAGCTGTAAATAAATGAACTGCATTTTGAAACAAATCCCAGAGTTTACATCATCTTAACTATAAACTGGAAATTAGGTGCAATAGAAGTTACATTAGATCTTTATACGCTACTTAGAGGTAAGGCTTTCAAAGATGTCTAAGGAATTTAAATATCAAATTCCTATTAATTTTAATAGAAAGCTATGCCCAGTTCCCTCAGGTAGTTTCAAAAACTTCATCTTAACAGACTTTGTTATAAACCTTAAACCTATTAGATCCTTGGAGAGATTCCCACTGAGGTTAGGAGACCTGGGTCAGGCTCTAGTTGCCTTTCCAGGTCAGGAATCCCCTCCCTGGGCATCAGGGACCACAGCATAGCAGCAGGGCCCCAAATGCCTCTCTAATTGCAGTCCCTTAATCTGCCATTGTGACTTTTTTTGCCCTAGAAACAGAGTGAAAAAGGCCACTGTAGTGCACAAACAAACTTAGAAAGATGGCATACAACTCTTGCACCAACCCAAAGGGTCTGTAAATTTGCAGACTTCCTTGGTTGAGGAAGCTGACAGCTGCTGTAGCCTCCTCACATGCCTGGAGAGAGCAAATCAGATAACTTCCATGCCAGGAGAGAGACCCAGAGGAGAGTGTTAACATTATTTTATACCAAGGTTGGCAAGACTGTCAAACAGTTTAAGTCAATGGCAAAACTCACACCGCCTGCGGTGGCACTGGATTTCTTCTGTCTGGAGCACCTGAGTGCTGGAGGAATTGCAAATCCCCAGGCACCACAGGCACCATCATAGCTCAAGCCCATCTCTGCATCTTCCTGCTGTAAACTCTGACCAACATGAGGAGGGCATGTCCTCAGGTCTGAGCAGTGCTGACATGTAGACGTGTCACCTCAGAACCAAGCCCTGGCTAAGCAGTGTGTGTCCATTACCTACAGCGTTGTTAGAGGGAACTACTTAATTCTCCATCTTTGCAGGAGCATGCTCTTTTTCCACTGGACTCATTGGAAGTATAAGTTAAACTGACATTTCTTCCGTACACAGGATTTAAGTTTGCTTTTTCATCATAGAAACAATGCTGTTTGAGAGTCCAGATGACATAATGCTGTATGTTGCAAAAATGAGAATATAACCACAGGTAATTTTAAACCAAACACAAAATTATATTAGTTGCATTTGACTTTAAAGCCAAATTTTGGATTAGGGCTCCATTTATTGGCAATTCTGGGAAAAGGTTTCAGTATAATCCCCAGTTAATGAAACCTTTGCTAGTGACTTTCCTTTGTCAACACTGCATTTAATGTGAGAAGTGCTTATACCTGCTAGATTATCAAAATCTGCAAAGCTAATAGACTCAACTGGAATGTAAAAAACAGGGAGGATTTTCATAAAACTTTAATAAAAGGTTTTGGCCTAGAATGGTGTGGGGTGATTCCTTTAAAAACAATTCTACTATTACTATTCTCCAGATTCCAAATACTTTTTTGCCATGAATATTGACAGACAGCTATGCTAAAAAAATATATATTGTAAAGTATTTCTTGGAAATGTTGCACAAGTAAAAGAAAAAATCAATTGTAAAATCCCTAGAAACCCAGCCAAGCTGAGTCTGAGCTTTGGATTCTTTTGGTCTTGCACATGGCTTACAGAATCGGATAGATGCCAAGACCCAAATAAACCTGTTAGAGACAAAGGCAATCTTGACCACTGCTAGCAAGCAGCAAGAGGAGAGGCTGGGTTAAGCACAGCAACTTGCTGGGGCTCACCCGCTGCAGTGCCAGCTCTCCCTCGGTGTCAGGATGCACAGTGACTGATGGGAGCGTGATAGAGAGGAGATCTAATCAGATCTCCTTCCAGCACATCCATCCCACCCGCCACAGGGGCAGTCTGGGTTTAGCTGGGTGGGGATATCTGCTTTGCAGGCATTTTAGAAAAGCTAGCTTTAATGAAAGAGCTGTAGGGTGGCGTGTTCCTGCATATTTTTGTGAGACTTCTGTGCCAAAGGTGAAGTTGTTAATTCTGTTTGTATGCCACTCAGAAATGCTCAGGGGCTATCTCTTGCTGGTAGCATTACCTATGGTATAGGAAAAGCATTTCCTCTTTCAGGAATTCAGAGTAAAAATGCTTTTGAACACCACTACATGACTCTTCCTTCCACAACTTGGAAAAGTGCAATTTTGCAGTCAGTCCCAACACTACTTTGTTTCCCTTTGTCCGATTAAATGCCTCTTATACCATAATGTCATTCCCACAACTGGTCATCCACCCAAACTTTAGATACTCCCTTCCTCCTTCTCCTGTGAGAAGCCATCTGCCACAAGGGTTTGGGATCCAGCAGCGAGAGAGACTTTTAAAGAATCCTTCCCACTGCATGTAGCATGTGCTGAGACAGGACTTTGGAAATTCAATTAATGCTTCCATGAACACAAGTAATGTGTGAACGTGCCTGTGGCTGTGTACTTCCCTGTGAAACCTTAGAACTAGGATTAAAGTGACTTTCGGGTCAAGCTGGATGATTGCACTAAAAAAGAAACGTTCTATTTTTCCTTCAAAATTTTACTCTTCATTTCAACCATGTTGACTTTGTGTTCACAAAAACAGGCATACTCATTGAAACAGTACTGAAAATATTTTTAAATACTCGGGAAAAGCAAATTTTGAACACCTACAAAAAATATTTGCAGTGGAAATCTTACTCTTCTCATCCAGTCAGGAAGCAGAAATACACCATATACACTGTACAGCCATTACAGTCGTTTGAAGTGTGCCAAGAACTACTCATAAATTAACTACAGACATAGAACTTTGTAAATAAGTTTGATTAATAACTAATCAAAATCTTCTCAATGGCAACTCAACTGAAAAAAAGTGGAAACATTTGGTGGAAAATAAGATATTATAGTCTGCATCTTTAGCTTGACTGCCCAGTTATCTGAACAACCTTGTTACTTTCTGCCAAATGTATCCTGGCTGACTGGTAAGAAAAACTTCTGCTTTATTTTTCTTCCCTTCCACTTGCCTTATTGCTAGCTGAGTTTCTCACGACAGTGATGCCCGAGTGGGATCTATGGGATTGCACCATGAAAATCCTAGGAAAACAGAGGAACTGCCCTTCACCAAAGACTTATCCCTGGGTACAATCCTACACCAGCACACAGACCTCATCCTGATTTCTTGCAAAATCTGCTTCTCATATTTATAGTTGAAGTCTCCATTTTGAAAAACACATATATGCATGCTTAAGTTTCTCTGAAACGCGCCTTAACGTGGTGCAGACCTGTGGCTGACATTAAGCACGTTGCAAGCTTGCTTTTCTAAAGAAATGCTCTCCTGAATTTGAGCTTAAGCAGCCAGTTACCAGACAGAAAAACAGTTTCATAATCTTTTCTGCTTCTAGTTTATTACAGTTATAATCACTATACTGTGGTATTTTCTAATGCTGTACAACTGATCACACCCTTAAAAAAAATCATGTCATTAGTTTGATATCAAACATTAGGTGAAAGAAAGCCAAAGGCAGGATATTTGCAGCCAAGATTCCACTTAAGCATAACATCACCTCTGCCTTCATTTTTCTAGAAGAATGAGTAGAAGAAACACAAGCAGAGCAACAGGTTTCAGTGACAGATGGATGATGTGCACAACAAACCTTATACGTGCTCCTTGAAATATGGACTCACCCAAACCTCCACAGAAGCTGGCATGATGTCAAGGAATTAAGTGGTTGAATTCCTCTTCAGAAGTATCACTCTCCTGGTTGGTGAGGAGAAATCAGCCTTACACCTGCCAGCAGCCAGGGATACCTAAGCAAGCAAGGTTAAAGGACAATTACTATCTATCTGAAATCCCAAAGCTTTCCAAGTGCAAAAAAAAAAATGTTTCAGTGATACAGTAGGATTATTTTAAAGATTTTTTCTACAGGCTGAAAGTTCAGCAATAGTGTAAACCGCTACCTTGAGGTTGCCCAAGGAAGTTGTGGATGCCCCCTCCCCGGAAGTGTTTAAGGCCAGGCTGGATGAGGCTTTGAGCAACCTGGTCTAGTGGAAGGTGTCCCTGCTGATGGCAGGAGGGTTGGAACTGGATGATCTTTAAGGTCCTTTCCAACCCAAACCATTCTATGATTCTATGATTCTATGATTAAAGGTAAATCAGTTACTGGACTGAAAATGAGAAGTTGCCAGAGAAATCAGATTAATTTTCACAAACAGGTAGAGTTGGTCCATCAGAAAAGCAAGTTTTCAAAAGTAAGGAATGCTACAAGCAAAACTGGGAGAAGAATAGATGGTAAAACCTGGAAGTGCTTCTTAAAAATAATTTATTACATTAAAGAGGAAAAGGCCCAAGAACACTGTTGGCACTGTTGGAGGATAACTTTGGCTACAAATGCATTTTGACTCAATGGCAAAAAGGGCAAACCAGAAATAGAGTCATAAATAACACCTCCAAGACAAACATACGGCAAGCAATACACACTACAAAGTGTGGAAAATTGATAGAGAAAGCTAAAGATGTTCACCTGGTCAGGCTGGTGATAAAAGAAATCTTAATAAAAGCAAAAGCAAACAATGTAGAATGAGATGGCAGGGGTTAGAATATGTAATAAAAGTGCTGAAAAAGCAAAATAAATCATTCTTGTCTGAATTTCAAAGAACCAGAAAGATGCAATAAACTCCAGTACATTTGTAACTCAGAACATCTCTTACAGAGGAACATTTTACTGCTAGGCAGATTGCACCCCTTTCCTTAAAGGAGACATTTTAAGTGGCTACAAGCAAATGGGTACGTCTAGAAACTCGGGGTACGGATGTGTGATAGTTTCACTGGGCTAGCCCT
>NW_010336637.1:0-222 GCF_000700745.2 Antrostomus carolinensis
CACACCATGGTCACACCAAGGCCACCACAGCCACACCAGAGCCACCATGGCTGAACTGGGGTCACACTGGTGGCCACCCCAACTGCTCCATGGTCACACCAGGGCCACACTGTGCTCACACCAGGGCCACCACGGTCACACCAGGGCCACCATGGCCACTGTGGCCACACCGTGGTCACACCAGAGTCACCACAGCCACACCATGGTCACACCAGGGTTCCC
>NW_010336638.1:0-488 GCF_000700745.2 Antrostomus carolinensis
TTAAAACAAAACTGTGATAAGAATTAATGATATAGCCTCTTGGTCGGCGCTTATCAGAACGCTGTTTTCTGTGCTCTCAAAGATGTGTTTAGAGCTGTGGTCTGTATCACCTCACTTACCATACATGCTGTGTGCCAGTATTTGTACATGGTTCATCATCTCTAGGTGTTGGATTGGAATGAGGGATGCTGTTTTGTTGACTAAGGTTTTTGTTATGCTGTGGGGTGCTGGTTGTTGGTATGATAAAATCATGAGTAGTGGGATTGAT
Source organism: Antrostomus carolinensis (assembly GCF_000700745.2). Lineage (NCBI taxonomy): Eukaryota > Metazoa > Chordata > Aves > Caprimulgiformes > Caprimulgidae > Antrostomus > Antrostomus carolinensis. The sequence continues at coordinate 269 of NW_010336638.1, forward strand.
TTTGTACCTGTATGCAGTGGTGGCAGGGGGCCCAAGCCAGTTCCATCCCCACATTTTGGGAGTCGTATAATGGGCATGGTCACCAACTACACCTTTTCCTGGGACAACCAATACAAGGAGGAGACATCTGCCTTTGTTTTCCCCTTCTCTGACGATTCATTTATTAAAGCTCTTGAGAATTTTGATTAACCTTGGGATACTCAAACTACCATCACCCTAT
>NW_010336639.1:0-3416 GCF_000700745.2 Antrostomus carolinensis
ATTATTATTATTATTATTATTATTAAAAATAGGAGGAGGCAGAGGAAGTCACATCGTGGGGGGAAATAAGGGCTGGAGGGATACTGATGGGTGCACCAGTGTGTGACTGGTACCTGGCTGACGAGGTTTGCACCAACCAGCTACTTATTATGAATGACTAATATCCAACATGGTTATCACAGCCCAGTGCTGAGGAAGGAAATGCAGAAATAGGGTTGAAATTGGGGTTTATTCCAGATGGTAACAGGTTGGGATTCACTTTGGAAATACCTGGGGTCAAAGGTGTCCCTGGAGCTGCGGCACGACGGGCTTCGGGCTGCTGGAAAGAAAAGCAAGTTTGTGGTTTTAGCACAATTCTGGCAAGAAATTGCTTGATTTCCTAAAAACACCCTCATGGAATCACGTGAAAAGGGATCAGGCAGCATTTCCAAAAGGGGTTTTTAATTTTTTTTTCCCCACAGCTCCTCTTCATTCTCTCTTGGCCTTTGTCTCCCTTCTCCAGCAAATTCCAAAAGTGATTTATAATTTTTTTAACTTTTTTTTTTAAAAAACCAACTTGCATTCATTCTCCTCTCTTGGCCTTCACCCCCCTTCTAGAGCAAATTTCAGAATTTATTTTTCATTTATTTCTTCTTTAAAGTGCTCCTCCTCATTCTCCTTTCTTGGCCTTTGTCTCCCTTCTCCAGCAAATTCCAAAAGTGATTTATAATTTTTTTTTCTCAACAGCTCCTGTTCATTCTTTTCTCTTTTGCCTTCACCTTCCTTTGATATCAAATGTCAAAAGTTATTTTAATTTTTTAAATTATTATTTTTTTAAATGGTTCCTGCTCATTCTCCTCTCTTGGCCTTCACCTCCCCTCTCCAAAAAATTCCCAAAGTTTTTTAAATTTTTATTACTGTCTTTTTTTTAAGCCACTGCTGTTCATTCTCCTCTCTTGACCTTCATCTCCCTTTTCCATCAAATTTCAAAAGTGATCTTTAACTTTTTAACTTTTTTTTTAAAAAAAACCAACTTGCATTCCTTTTCCTCTCTTGGCCTTCACCCCCCTTCTAGAGCAAATTTCAAACTAAAATTTTAATTTATTATTTCTTTTTTTAAAGTGCTCCTCCTCATTCTCCTCTCTTGGCCTTTGTCTCCCTTCTCCAGCAAATTTCACCATTCCCATCTGGTTCAAACCCATTTCCTCTGTTTTTACCCTAATTCTTGCTCCACATCTTTGACCCTGGAAACCTCTAACATTTTTGCATCCCAAAAGCACCAATCTTTGGGTATGGAGGGGAAGAAAAGAAACTGTGGCTATTTGCAGCTTCTCCATCTCCACTAAAATAATAATAATAATAATAAAAAAAGGCAACTTTCAAAATATTTTAATCATTTTTCCATTAAAAATCTCCTGCCAAATCACACATGCTGGGAGTGTTTATCCACACAGGGGGGTGGAATGGAGCCTGGCAGTTTTGACAGTGATTCCATGTGTGGAGGGTTCTGTAATATCACTGGAAAGAAGGAAAAATAAGAGGGGAAAAAAAAAAAAGAGAAATAGTTATTGACAATTGGCGGCTGCACATCCCAGGAGAAGCGTGTGACGGGATGCTGGACACCTGAGTATCCCCCAAACTGTCATTTTCTCCCCCATTTCTACCACCAGCTGTTTAAAATCCACAAGTCAGGCTGTTTCCTGCCAAAAAACCCCTGGTTTTCCCCCCAAAAAATCCCATTTTTTGAGGATCAGGGGTGATTTCCCAATGGGATGCTCAGCACGTTGCACGAGGCTTTTCTTAAGTCCCATCATAGAGAAAACACGTGCTGGGAGAAAACACTGCTGGTGTTTGAATGAATCCAACCTCAAATCCTGAAAAAAATAGCAAAAGTAGGAAAAAAAATATATAATAAAGACACATGGAAACATGGAATCCTTGGGATGGGACATGGGGCAGCAGGAGCCACTGCCAGAGGTGAAAGTCCCCAAAAGCTCCAGCCACGTGCTCCAAAAATACCTTCCCAGTGAAAAAAAGCCTTTAAAATCCCCAAATTCTGCAGGAAAGCTCTTGGTTTTCCTCCCAAACAGGATATTTGTGGCATTTTTTAAGAAAAATCTGGGATTTGGGGCTATTATGGGTAACACACGTGCACACACACACACACACACATATATATATATATGTAAATATTTCCTACACCTCACATGGTCACCAGTGTGAGGAGTCACCTAGGGACATTCCAGCACTAAGCACTAATTGAAGCATTTTCAGGGAAAATCCTGACTTTTCACCATTCCTGTCAAAAGGAAAAGAGGAATTTTGCAGCGGTGACTCAAACCGCCTCATGATCACCGACGCTCATCACCTCTTGGGATGCGACAGGACATCTAAGCACCTTTAGATCCCGAAACAATTTCCCTTGGGATCCCAGAGAGGATTTGGGTTTTGATTATCAAGCCTTAAAAAAAAGCAGGAGGCAAAGACTCTCAATATTGTTATTTTTGGAGGCAAAGTCTCCTGAGATTGTTATTTTTAAGTGGTTTTAAATCATTTCACCATGCTCTTTTTTAAAGCTAGCTCACCAACCTTCCTAGTTTTGGTTGGGGTTTTTTTTTGAATTTTCCAGGGCTTGCTGATAGCCCTCCAAAAAAATCACCAAAAAAACCCTAAAAAAAATTAAAAAGAAAAAAGCTAAGTTGTTTTTTTTAAAAAAAAAACCCTCTTTAAAAAAAAAAACAACTCTTTAAAAAAAAAATAAAATAATAATTTCCCAAAGAACCAAGAGGCGTAAGCACTCGAGAGTCAAATTTGCCCAGGACCCACGTCTCCTAAGAAAACCAGGCTCATTCTCCTTCCACAAACTCCGAAGCTGCAACAAAAGTCCCTTTCAAGCTTTTCCAGACGCAAGTCCTTCAGCTCAATTAGTCAGGCACACAGAGACACAAAAAAGCCTCCCATTCAGGCTAGTGGCTGGCTGTGGAGGACAAGGGCGAAGAAAGGATCTGTCTCCCACGCTTTCACTGGGTGTCATAACAAGCAGAAAACCCTCTTTACAGGGGAATTATTGGAGATAAGAGTCCGATGGAGGAGCTGGGGTAGAAGTTGGGGTTGTAGAAGGATGGAGATGGGGGTTTGAAGGCTGGAGGTCCTAAGGTTGGGTGAGCGTGGCCGTTAACGGCATCGCGCTCCGGCATCCGCGCTAATGTTTAATTAAAAAAAATATATAAAATTAAAATATTAGAATATTCCCCCTCGTCCCAGTACACACAAGCACAGAATAATCCCAGTTCTCCATGGCAACCTGCTCCATGGCCAAGCCTCGCACCGGAGGAGGGAGGCAGCTTGCCTTCGCCCCGGCTGTTGGCAAAAACCTCGGTGGAGACGGGCAGCGTTGGCAGCCTCCGGCATCTCCAAAAATAAGAAGTTGATCTTGA
>NW_010336639.1:3508-12585 GCF_000700745.2 Antrostomus carolinensis
GATTAAAAAGAATTTTTTCTTTTTTTTTAAAATTCAAAATAACTTAAAAAAAACTAAAATAACTTTTTTTTTTAATAAAAATACTTTTTTAAAAATTAACTTTAAAAAAAAATTAAAATAACTTTAAAAAATAACAATAATAATAATTTTTTAAAAAGCAAGAGGGGTTTTGTTGGGTTTTGTTGTTCAAAGCTGAAACAAAGGAGAAAAGGGGAAAAAATTCACCAGACAATGAGGTTTGTCTGCAAAATCACGAGGTGGGTTGGTGGCCCTGGGCCACCATCCTCCACGGTACCCATCCAGCCCAGCAAATCATTCCGAGCCCTCGCACCTCCCCGCAGCCAGACGGTCAAATCCTGCACTTCCCAGCCAAACCAGAGCAGGTAGAAAAGTCCTCTGGATACCAACAGTGTCTTGTAGGATTAATGAAAATTCCCGGATTAATTTCGTGCCTAATTCCCTTCAACAATCAATGTTTTATTCCTAATTCCCTGTGGCTTTTCCATTGACTCCCTACGCGGCTGCAGAGGCCGGTGTGCTTCCAGCTTTTTTCAAAGACATTGTTCCCTTCCCAAAACAAGGGGCAGAGAGGCAAATTCCAAGGAAATATTAGAAAATTTAGGGGTTCTTTTTAATTTTTCTGCTCCTGATCACCCCTTAGATCACCACTGCGGGGTGTCCCCGTTCCCAGCACCACCGAGGAGCGGCTGATGGAAATATCCAAGTTTAGCAACATTTTCCAAGGATGAAGGAAAGGATATCAACTCTCCAGCTCAGGGATGGAAAGCTGAGAAACTCTCTCGGAATATATTATCCCATAATTGTAGGGTTTCAAGCACTTTCCTCCCAAGCAGCTGGTGCCTGCTGATGCCAGAGAAAGGTTATTTGGCCCAGATGTATTCTTGCCCTGGGAATCCCTAAAACAGTCCACTCCTATGAAACACCATAAAAGCTGAATATTACCTAAAATAGTAGATATTTACTAAAAGCCAGAGGGGGATGAATGGATAAAACAAAGCTCTTCCTCCTTTCCAAGGAACACCCAGTGCCTCCGAATGGGTAATATAGATCTAGGGGACCCTCTTTTCCCTCCCTGTAGCTCACACCCTGATCCAGGAGATATATATATATATTTTTATTATTTTTATTTTATTTTATTTTCCCTTAAAAGGATGAATTTTGAGCTTCCAGCAGGTAGGAATCTGCTGAAGTTCAAATTAAACCTGGTTTATCTGCATCGACCCAAGCGACACAAAGCCACAGGATGAGCCAACAGCCACCGCACCAATAAATATTCATTTTTTTCATTCCCAACGCTTAATAATCAGCTTTTTTTTTCCTTTTTTCCTCTGAGAGCTTGCTTTTTTTCCCTTGTCCCAGAGCAAACTCCACCTCGTGCCTTCCACCTTCCTGCAAAAATTCATTGCACGAGACCAAGCCCTTAAACCCAGTAGATGCATCCAATGTGGATGCTCCCTCCTCCTACACACCCATCCTGGCACTACCCTCCTTCTCCCTGCTCCAGCAATACTAAAAACCCTGAAAATGGAATTAAAATGATTTTTACACCTAGTCTGGGCTGTCAAAGCTGAGGCTCAGGCCACGACCGTCATCGCTGGGTGAGGATTACACAGCTTAGCTTTACAGTTACAGATGCCAGGTCTGGGCTTGGCTGTAGCAGGATAAATCCTGGAGCGATACGCCAGCACAAGACCATGATCCATTGATAATCAGAGATGGATTCATCCTGGAGCACTGATCCAAGACCTCACCGTTGGCCTTGCAAACTTCAATACATAAGAGCACCCCTCATCTCCATCCCAGCCCTGGGATTTAGGTCCCTCACCATGGCTGGCACAAGGCTCCTGAATCAAAGTTCTCAGCTTTTTTTCTGCAAAATTATCACGGTCATCCCAGCTTTGCTGGTGGCCAGATCCTGCCTGCTCCAAAGCCCATCAGCTCTCAGCTTTTCCCAGGGTTGGAGGATAGACAGCGAGCAAGGAAGTGTTGGGACTCACACACACATGTCCCTTCTCATCTCTATCCCTGAAAATCCCGCTGCTTGAGCCAGAATGTGACCCCAGGACTATTTTTAGGGGCACCCCCCCCACCCCCGTCACATTGTCACATGAGTCTGGACCAGCAAAACCTCCCGCGGTGGTGATGGGTGACGGGGAGAGGCGAAGCTGCCAGCGCAGGCGGCGAACGCCGCAGCTCCACTTTCACATCCAATCACCCTGGCTGCATCTGAGCGACCGGCTGGTTGGCAGGACGTCTCCTCCGAGCAACTTAAAGACCACAGAGCTCATCATTTTCCTTCCAGCTGTCCCCGCCACAGGGCAATGCCACCATTTTCCCTGGGTAAGGTGCAGAAAAGCCGTCCAGTCCCATTTACCAGACACTCAGCATCATATTTGCACCCTGGGATAATGGGGAGGAATTCCAGAAATCCCTTCTTTTGCTCCCATCATACAGAGATTGGCACCAGACACCCCAAAAAACATTGTAGGGTGTTGCAAACCACCTTGCAAAGTGTCGTGCATCAGTGGCCAGACCCACATCTGCAAAGCCACCACAGGGATGGGGACCAAGGTCAGCTGCCTGCACCCTTCCCGCGATCTCTGCACCGAAACAGGGGGTCCTAGGACCCCAAACTCAGACGGTTAATTCAGATTATCACCCCAAACCTTCCCATTCCCACACACCCATCCCTCACTAAAATTAAAGCGGGGCAGGATCTGATTCCTACGGCGGCTTAACGTGCCCGCTCAGCCGGTTTATCATAATCCCGACATCAAAATCGCTCCTTTGAAAACGCTCAGGGGGTTTTGAAGCCCTGATTGTTTGAAGAGGAAAGATTCTGTTCTCGGCACAAAGACAAGCTCCTCTCTCAGCCCCGCTCTGGATTCAAGAAGGATTTTTGACCCCTGGATGGCAGGAAGGGTCTCTTGGCAGAGATCATCCCCAAATCCAGCTGGACAAGGTGTCCTGGACCACACGTCGTATGGACCCAACACCCCAAAAACCAACAGAGCTTCTAGGATTGATGGTGGGAGTGAGCCCTGCCTCAATCCTTTGATGGAGAGCACCATCAAAAACCATCCCATCTCCCATGGCAAATGGGCTGTGAGTGCTTGGAAGAAAGAAAAAAATATAGATATTTCAAAAATATATTGATATACATACACACACATATATATATATATATAATCTCATCTCATATCTATATGATTTCTTTGAGGTTGCACCAGCCCAACCCACAGTGTGTGGGAGAGGTTGAGGAGGAAAAAGGGCAATTCATGCTGTAGGGAGATCTCGAAGGGTTGGAGCCATCAGTTTTCAGTTTAAAATCACAAAAAACCAGTAGAAAATTCCTTCAGTCAGGAAATATCTGCTTTTAAAAGAAAAAAAAAAATACAGATTTTTTTTTTTTTTTTAAATTTTTAAACTGGTTTTCATGGTTTGAGACTGAGAATTTGCTAATATTATTTATGAAAATGTATAAACATTTTATCCTCTGCACAGAAAAAGTTAATATTCCCTGGCAGCATGGACCAGCATGAATATTTTTACACATTTGCCCATCCCTTGGCCCGCAGCGCATCGGTCATACAACAAGAGTGGTGTGAAGGGGTTTTGGACCCAACACCAAACCGATCTACTGCATTTCTGCATCCCAGGCATAAAAATTAAAGCCAAGAGCTCGAGTCATGAGTTCTTTCCTAGATGAAATGATATATTGAATGAAATGAAGAATTTTCAACAACTGTATTTGTATAAGCTGGTTTTTCTCAATGACTCACCGAACCATTGAGAAATTAGAAAAATTAGAGCTGGGTTATTGCATTTTCTTTTTTTTTTTTGCTTTTTTTTGCTCTAAACACGCTGTTTCTGAGCATGAAAAAAAAAAGTGGAGAGCTAATCTCTCGATACAGAACACGCAAGCAGATCTCTTCACGTCTCCAGCAGTTATGTAGCCATAAGGGAGAAGAGAGGAGACAGTTAACCAGTCAAACCCGAGTGTCCACGCGAGCTTAAACGGCCACATGTAAACTGCAATTTGGATCAAGGTCAGGCCAACACACTGGGAGTTCTTATTGCTGGTGAACACCCAGAGCAAATCAGTGAAAAAAAGGGGAAAAAATATAATAAATGGTCTTATTTATGAGATTATTCCAGTTCATGTTCCCAAAGGCCTTTGAGAGAGACGAGCTATTGGGAACGGTCACTCACCACCACAAAAATCCAGATTAAAAAGAAATCTCCACCTGTGTGGAGAGTGAGAGGCTCTGACAGCACCTCCAGACCCCCACGGCACCCACCTGAGGGTCTATCCCCACCATGGAGTGGTGGGTGGAACTGGTTCCTATTCACCCTGTCAGGCTGGGAGCACAAAGGGGTGGGTGAAGATCTGGAGATGTTGAAGCCCCACAGTGTCACCATGTCCCCGAGCAGAAGGGGGTTCAGAACCATATTACAGGGTGGTTTTTGCAGCAGGAGATGAGGTGCATTTAGCCCAGGTTGGGCACAATGGGCTTTAAACCCATCTCCTCCGTCACCAACCACCACGGGAACCTCCTGCTCCTGGATGTGACCACCACACACGGGTTCCCTACATTCCCCGCTGAGTTTCACCCTGGTCCCAGTTTGCATCCCCCCAGTTCCTGCTCATGCCGTTGTTATAGCCAAGCGAGTGACACTATCAAACATCAGCCTATGGTGGTGCCGCCTTGGCCCCGCGCAGACCATGATTGGTCAGTGAGGAGCACCAAAAGATGATCACGTGGCGTCACTTCCAGTCCCTGATTGGACAAATGACACTTTTTTTTTTGCCTTTTTTACCCCCCACCTTGGACGAAGACACCAGTCAATGGTGGATGACACATGGCAGCTCACCAGTGCTCACCCAGCAATAAAGGTCCCTCATCCCTGGGCAACCTTCACACAAGGACTCCAACACTCAGTGTTGGTGTCCACCCACAAACACATCCCAGCCCGCGAGCCTGGCGAACGCCAGCTCAACCAGCAACCGTCCTCCTGGCTTGGTATGCCTTGGAGGGATGCAGGAGGGGACCTCCATGCAGTGACAACCTGCTGCCACCAAAGCCAAGGATGTCCAATGTCATCCTATAATATGCTCAGGGTGCAAGCTTCCATGGAGGACACTCTCCCCCAATCCATGGAGGATGCTCTCCTCACTTCCATGAGGACGCTCTCCAACCTTCCATGGACCAAGGCTCGGATGTTTTCCAGAGCCGGTTCTCTGTTGCCCTGTCCTCTACAATGTCCATCTCCAGTTGGGGCCAAGCCACCAGGCTCCTTTCACTCACCCAAGGAGCAGCAGCAAGACAAGAGAGAACAGAGGATAAATAAGAGCTCGTAAAAACTTCCCAACGCCCCCAGCACCTCCGGCGCGGGCGACAGGAGCAGCGCCACGAACAATAGCAGCACCTGGATGAACCTCAATGAGAAGATGGGAAGGAGGTTTTCCTTCAGCTTTCCCCAAGCACATCATTATAGGGAGTGAACAAGCGCCCTGAATTAGCCTGAATTCTGGGGACATGGGCGAGATGGGGAAAAAAGAAATAAATCCTTATTTATTAAGTTAAAGTGTTGATATGGTCAGGATAAAGCTTTCACATTACACCCGGAACAAAAACCTTTCCCCAGACAAGGTACTAGGGACAGTTTCTTCTGCCCTTTTTTTTAAAAACAAAAAACAAAAAACAAAAAACAAAAAACCTTTTTTTTTTAAAAAATAATAAATTTTAAAAAATTCTATATCCCGATGAGCACATCAGCAAAACGAGCGGGTCCAGCACAGGTCAAAAATCAGCTCTTCTTTTCTATATCTCTCTTTCATAAAGTTGCAATTTTGCTCCTTTCCACAATTAGTTCAGGTGCTGTCACCTGGATTTGTTCTTTATTATCCTGATTCTTCCCCCCCCAACCCCTTGGAATCATCAAAGGTTATATATTATCCATATCATATATATAACACACATCATCACAAGAGCTTTGTGTTCTTCTAAACAACATCAAGACACCTTTCCAAATAGGTTGCTGTATTTTGCAAGTGGCATCTAAGGCAACCAGTCTGACCATTAAAAGCGAGTGGGAAGCACCCAGTTCACCTCTTTGACTCAAAATTCCCTTCTAAGTAGGTAATAAATAAATAAATAAATAAATAAATAAATAAATAAATAAAATCTCAGTTTCCATAAGAAAGAAGTTGAAACAAATCTGGTGAAGGGGGTAAGGACCAGCATGAATTTGCAGAGAGGATAAATTAGAGAAAAATAAAGTTCCCCAATTAATCTCACGCTGTTTTGTACATGTTAGAGATATATATAGATATATATATATATATTTATAAATCCCCAACCTTGGAATATTGAGTCCATTCAAAAAAATGTTCATAGGCAAAGGGTTAAAAGAAGAAAGAAAGCATTTGAATAGAGGTAGCAGGGAAGAAAAACAAAGAAAACTGCAAGAAACCCTTTTCCAAATCACCATATCCTTCTTTCTAATCCTCATATCAAGTTATATTTGTCGAGGAAGAAAATCAAACATATAACAAGAGGGAGAGGGGGGGAAAAAAAGGAAAAAAAAAAAAGAAAGATAATAAAAAGAATCCAGTGCTCGTGTTTGCAAAACAACCATTAATAAACGTCGCTCTGTTGCTGCTTTATTAAACAGATAATCCAGCACAGTAATCTGTGTTATTGATTCACGGATTCTCTGGTGCTCTACGGCTGGTTACGCAACACAAGTTCATCCTGGAGCTGTAGTCTGTGTCCTGGACTTCCCTAATTCCTAATCTGACAGGGAAGTTTTACTTTGTTAATTCAATTATAGTGAACGGCCGAGGAGAGAGCGGCAACATCCTTGTTTTTCTCAAGACAGATGTTTTATCTTCACATGCACAGAATCAGTCAACTCTTTCTTAAAAATCATAAGAGGGAAATAAATTCTTAAAAAAAAATCCTACCTCAGGTTTTAATTCCAGTCTCAAAAAGTTGTCTTTTTTTCCCCAGTTTTTTTCCACCTCTCATTTCCTTTCTCTTCCTTTTTTTTTTTTTTTTCTTCTCCATTCCTTTTTTTTTTTTCCTTTTCCTCCTCTTTCTTTTGATGAATTTCCTTTCTTCTCCACATCCTCCTCAGGCGTGTAATGGGGTTATTTTTACTTTCGGTTATCTAGCTTTATGAAGAATTGACACCACTCATACAGCTAGATAACCAAAGATAACAACCAACCCCTGAAGTCTACAGCATTAGCAGGAAAAAACCAACCTCTTCTTCTCCAGGAAGGGAGTTTTTCAGGGACACATGGCTTTTCAGGAAGGAAGGAAGGAGGAAAATTAATAAAAAAAAAGATGCAAATATTACCATCGTGATCCATTAATATCAGCACACAGCTCCAACCATGGCCCTGTTCCTACAAACCAGGGAACCCAAAGCAAAGCTAATGGGACAGGCAAAAAAAAAAAACAATCCCAAAAAACCAATTTAGAGCAGAATTACAGGATATCCACACAGGAGCAGCCGATTTTCTACCGAGTTTCAATTTGTTTCATTTGCAAACCAAATGATATTCTGCAGGTGCCGAGAAGGAAGCCTGCATTATTTTTAATAACTCTCCAATGAATGTGTTCAAAAAAAAACCCAGGGATAATCAAAGCAAATATCATTTACACCCGTTAGCTTCCAATATACAGAAAAGACCAAAAAGATGTTTTTCCCACCCAGAAATGTATTTAATGCTTTTGGAAAGAAAATGATTGTGGGGAAAAAATAAAACCTCTGCTGGTTAAAAATAACTAATAACTTGTGATGTTTTGGATTCAGTCAAGATCTGGGGGAAGAGAAGGGATGGAGAAACAGGGAGGAAATGATGGAAGGGAGGGAAGGAGGGAGAGAAGGAAGGGAAGGAAGGAAGGAGGGAGTGACTCCTGCTCATGGCTCAGGATCCTGGTCCTGCACCGAGGGACCACGCACCGCAGGGGGGACACCCCATCCCTCCTGTTCTCCCGGGGTTGAGGGGGGGACACCCCCATTCCTCCTGTCCTTAGGGGTTGGACCCCATCCCTCTTGTTCTTCAGGGGTTGAACCCCATCCCTCCTGTCCTTAGTAGCGAGGACATCCCCATCCCCCTTGTTCTTTGGGGGGGATCCACATAACTCTTGTCCTTAGGGGGGGGGACCCCCATCACTCCTTGTTCTTCAGGGGTTGGGGGGTGACCTGCATCCCCCTTGTTCTTAAGGGGGGAACACCCCCATCCCTCTTCCTGTCCTTAGGGGCTGGACCCCATCCCTCTGGTTCTTCAGGGGGGGATCCCCATCCCTCCTGTCCTTCAAGGGTCGGGGTGGCGGGGGCGGGGATCCGCATCCCTCTTTTTCTTTAGGGGGGGACACCTCCATCCCTCCTATCCTTAGCGGGTGGACCCCAATCCCTCCTGTTCTTCAAGGGTTGCGGGGGGTGACCCGCATCCCTCTTGTTCTTCAGGGGGAGTCAACCCCATCCCTCGTGTTCTTCAAGGGGGGTCCCCCATCCCTCCTGCCCTTAGAGAGGGGACACCCCCATCCCTCCTGTTCTTCAAGGGTCGGGGGGGGACCCGCATCCCTCCTGTTCTTAGGAGAGGGACCCGCGGCTTTCCACCGCTGGGGACCCGCATCCCTCTCTTTCCCCGCATCCCTCGCCTTCCTTGCGGGTACCCCCACCCCCCCCTCCTTAATTCACGGGCACCCCGCCCCCTTCTGTCCTTCCTTCGGGAGCTTTGCATCCCTCCATCCATCCTTCCCCCGGGGAAAGAGCGGGGGAACCTGCATCCCCCTCCTTCCTCGGGGTGACCTGCGTCCTTTCATCCTTCCTTCCTCCGGGGAGGAACCCGCATCCCTTCACCCTTCCTCCTCCTCAGGGGAACCCGCATCGCTCTGTTCTTCACGGAAGGAACCTGCATCCCTCCGTTCTTCCTCGGGGAGCCCCGCATCCCTCTGTTCTTCAGGGAAGGAACCCGCGTCCCTTCACCCTTCCTCTGCTTCGGGGAAACCCGCATCGCTCTGTTCTTCCTCCGGGAG
>NW_010336640.1:0-345 GCF_000700745.2 Antrostomus carolinensis
GGCCCGGCCACCCAGCCAGTTCTTTACCCAGCGACGAGTATACTTGTCCAGGCCATGAGTGACCAGTTTCTCCAGGAGAATGGTGTAGGAAACAGTGTCAAAGGCTTTACTAAAGTCTAAGTACACCACATCCACAGGCTGTCCCTCATCCACTAAGCGCGTCACCCTGTCATAGCAGGAGATCAGGTTAGTCAGGCAGGAGCTGCCTTTCATAAACCCATGTTGACTGGGCCTGATCACCTGGTTGTCCTGTATGTGATGCATGATGGCACTCAGGATTATCTGCTCCATCCCCTTGCCTGGCACCGAGGTCAGACTGACAGGCCTGTATTTGCTTGGCTCGTC
>NW_010336640.1:364-14520 GCF_000700745.2 Antrostomus carolinensis
AGTCATCCAGAACCTCCCCGGTTTGCCAGGACAGCTGATAAATGATGGAGAGCAGCTTGGTGAGCACTTCTGCCAGCTCCCTCAGTACCCTGGGGTGGATACCACCTGGGCCCATAGACATGAATATCTAAGAGGTGCAATAGGTCACTAACCATTTCCTCTTGGATTATGGGGGCGTCATTCTGCTCCCCAATCCTGTCTACCAGTGCAGGGGTCTGTGTATTCAGAGAGCAGCCTGTTGTACCATTAAAGACGGAGGCAAAGAAGGCATTGAGTGCCTCAGCCTTTTCCTCATCCTTTGTCACATTGTTTCTCTGTGTATCCAACAAAGGATGAAGATTCTCCTTAGCGCTCCTTTTGTTACTAGTGTATTTATTGGACTAGATGATCTTTCGAGGTCCCTTCCAATCCCCAACATTCTGTGATTTAAAGAAGCATTTTTTATTGTCTTTTACTGATGCAGCTAGGTTGAGTTCTAGCTGGGCTTTGGCCTCTCTAGTTTTCTCCCTGCATAGCCTCACAAGGTCCTTGTAGTCCCCATGAGTTGCTTGTCCCACTAGTATGTTTATATTTTATTGTAAAGAATGTTTTTATTTTATAATAAAATATAATAGTGTCTGTTCTGTGTGGGAAGATGAAGAGATGGACCTCAAAATATCTTCATTATTTTTCCCCATTTTTTCCCCCCAACTTTCTTCAAACACTCTTCAATACTTTTTGGTTTGTTTTGTTTTTCCAGAATTGCCTGAAGCACATTCTTGCAGTATTTCTTTCAAAGTGAGGTGGCCATAAATGCAATGGGGAGGGGTGAATACCATGTAACTACTGTCCCAAATCTGGAATGGAGAGTAGCACTGGGACTGGTTTTTTATAAGGTAATTAATTTTACATCTTGATTGCAGCAGACTTTTTCAAACTGAAATGCAGCCTGAAATTCAGAGATTATATACTGGAGTAGAAAGTGTGGAAAATAAGACATCCTGTTGTGTCATTAAGAAGACTCAGGTGGATTTTGAAGAGAGCAGCTCTCCTCACTCCGGTATCCCTGAGACACTGGGGAAAAACACAAATTTCTACTCAAAATATGGAAACTGCTAACACATGAAAATTTTTGCAATTTACTGCTAAGTTTACACACATTTGAACAATGAAATAGAAGGTTTTGTCAACAGAACTTATAAATGTGTGAAATAAATGGAAAATCTCTGCTCCAGGGATTGATGGTATGTTCAGTGTCCTTGCTCTCTGGTTCCATGCTCTTTGCTTATTCTCACTGTTCCAAGTACATTTTTGGTTAGATATTAATAATTGGATAATTTATAATACAAATGCAAAATAATACATTTCTTATCTTGCTTTCTGTCCTTCTATGGCACAACACTTTTTTAATATATTTTTAATCTGTAGGGATAACTAAAAGAAAAACATATGATAAAGAATAATGCAGAGGGTAATCTCTTTGGGTACTCATTCCTGGAAATCTCAGAGAAACCCAGCTCTTTTCCCTTGTTGTGCCACCCCAAGCCTCCCGTGAGCAATGCAGCACGATGGTGTCATGTTCATAAAGTTCGTTTTCTGTTCCACTGAGCCACCTATACTGTGCTTCGACATGTCTCCTGCTCTGTATATGTATCACTGGCAGTGACTTTCTGGAGTGCTTTCTCATTGTAATCTCGCAGCACTGGAGCCTCACGAGCTGGAATTGAAGTCACTCAGGTGCAGTCAGTGATGACTTCTCCGTAATGTTGTCTGATGGTGGCTCCCACACAGTGCCTGTCCCCTGAAGGGGAACTGATGGAGTTGCTCCATCCCAAAAAGCATGCTTGGCAGCTTCTTTCTGCCTAAAATTTTCCCCATTCATGCTAGTACTAGCAAATGCTGTGGGCTTATGGCTTCACATCAATGCTGCTCTGAGGCTTCCTCTCTAGCCCTCAGGGCTTACTGCCGGGAGAGTGGAGCTTGAGGGTGGTGCCTCACTTATGGCTTGCTTTGCTATTATTTAAAACATAAGTCCTGGAGTCTCTGAACCTTTCAGGCTATGTCACTACATGCTCTTATGATGCTGGTAGTTGGACATGGGATCTGAAGGAAGTAGCTTACAAGATTAAGACACCTGGTGTTTTTATCCTGGGGAAAATGTAGGGTAAACATTTCTGAAGCTAGTAGTACATTTCTAAAGATTTCTTTCAGAAAGGGAATCAGTGAGAAGTACAGCGTGTTTGGATCCTAAAGGCTACATGTGAAATGTATGTTTTTACTTCTGTACTAGTTGCTGAAGCTTCTGGATACCTAGGTTGCTTTGCAGTGGACAATTTGGCCCAGGTGCTTCATGGCACAGAGCGCAGCTTTTGCCTTTGTGTTGGGGCAGGCAGCCTGTGAGAGCTGCGAGAGGACTGCCTGTGATTTGTGGGAACCACCGGTGCTGCAGGCACCCATAGTGGACTAAACTGTGAGGAGTCCAGGCCCTGGGCAGGCAACACTGGGAGAGGCTCGTGATGAAATTTGCCTGGTGCCTGACTAGGAACCTAATGACACCAGTTAATTACCAGGATACACAAAATTTTGATGAGTCTTTGCTTTCTAACAAAAATTTGTCTCCTCAGAGTTACCACTTTGGTGTTTAGGAATCCTTTTAGTGCCTTGTTCAGGTCATTATAGATCTCTTTTGAGGATAAACATTGAACAAAATGCTACCTTACCAAAAATATAACAAACATTATTTGGGTTAAATGGCCTATCCTGTTCATCCTGGTGTCATGAACAAAAAAATACCTTTGCCATGGATATAGCAGGTAGACCTTAAAAACAGATGAATGTTAAAAGCTAAAGTTAAGATACAAAGTAAGAGTCTCTTGTAATGAGTGTTTTCTCAGTATATTTTCTGATTGTTTGGAGCCAGCTCAAATTTTCAGTTTGTCCAGGGGTTTTCCTGCCAATGTTTGCCTGCTGATTCAGTGGTTTCAAAGCAGCCTTTTTGCAGGCTAGGGATTATGATGCTGCGTCATGATATTTATCTGCCCATTTCTGCTCAGTTTCCTATTTTCCTTTTGCTCCAGCTATAGGTCAGAATCATACAAATTTTCCCTTTCCTAAATGTGGAATCTTGGTCTATAAGATGACATATGCATGGCACTCTAATTCACCCCATACCCGAAATATTTTTCCTCTTGTGTTTCTTCATTTCTGGCATAAATTGACACACAATGTAACAGCATTAAGTATTCATCTCTGTTCCAGTGCTTATAGCAGGGGCATGTATTTTACCACTTTCCTTTTTTATTTCCATTAGAAATCTTTGCTATTGTTTTCTCTTATTTATCCTCAGGCTTACTTCTATATGTGGACTCAGTTTTTTTTTTTTCCTTTTTTTTTCCTGCCTGTACAAATTTGATTTCTTCATATTTGTTTTTGGTGATTGGAGAGTGTCACTAATGCTTGTTTACTCCAGTTCTTAGTGCTGCTCTTGTATCAATGATACTATTTTCCTTACTTACAGCTTCACTAAGCACAGCACTGAATTTCCTGAATTTCACAGTAGGCACAACATAAAAAAAAATCCCTCCTTCCTTATAAAGCAAAACTGATTCTTTTTTGATAACACACATCAGAAAGACACTACAGCAACAGTGAACTCCCAGACTGACTTCTTCAAACACTTCTCCAACCAAATTCAATTTGCACATTTGGGTAGAAAATAATAATAAAGCAAAACAAACTCTCCTAATTGATGTAAGCATCTGTGTTCTACAAGCTTCCACTCTAATCCATACTTCTTCCTTTTCTCAAGCCAAAAGTTAAAATGAGGAGATGCTTTAATGAACCCAGCTATTCTCTGCAAACCATTTTTCCTCTCAGAACCAGAATCAGTCCAGTTTCTCCTGCATTGCACTACTTGGCTCACATCTTCAGGTTGATGTGTCAAGCTAGGTTGCTCTGGCCCCTCTGGATAGTCTCATTGTCTATTCTGGAGCTGAATGGGATATTTGGGTAGTTCCCCTTTAGTCAGACACTTCACTGCTTTTGAGGCACTTACTTACTGTGACAGTCCCAACCAATTCTTCCAGTTGTCTAAAAGTTATTTACCTACCTACTACTTGTCCTTAACCAAGAAAGGAAAGAGCTGGCTGCTGCCCGCCCAACTTGGTCTGGTAACAGGAGAATGAATCACAGGGCTGAGTCCTGTGGAAAGGGATCATCTACACCCATAGATGCTCATCTCTAGAAAATGAAAAGGTTGTGTGGTCCAAAACAAAAAACTAGAACTGGTAGCGACTGTTTTGATGCTTTGAACTGCTGTTTTGTCTACACATTTCTCTACAAATTGCTGTGAAGGCTCAAAAGAAAGTTTGTAACTACTGATTGGCTGAAAATTATAAACATGGGAAGAAAAAGAACTTGCAATTAGGTCCCACCCACAACAACAAAAAGCTAATTAAAGCCCCCCCCCCCCCCCCAATATCCTGCTTCTATGTCTCTGCCTATCACTGTTTGCCTGTTTTCACTTCTTACACTGTAAGCCCAGAGAGACAGATACCTTGACTTCTTCTCTATTCAAACATTATTAGCTCAGAGATGGTAATAAATTTTCAGAGAGTTTTATGTAGTCAAAGAGGAGTCAAGTCTTCTTCTGGAGTCTAAGATCTGTCAAGGCTACCTTTTTTTGTGCATAGGTCCTCTCTCCAGCCTTTAGTGTCAGCTGCCAGCTCAGACAGAGTCCCTGCCTGGTCACTTCAGACCTGGAAGGGCAGTGCTGTCTGTGCACAGAGTCCAATGACTTCTGTTCCCCATACTTGTGGCTCACATTTTAGCTCAGCTCACATGTGGTAGGGCCACTGTACTGCAGGTAGGTCAGCCCCACTGTGCATGGGACTTAGATCCTATTAGTTGGTGTGGAGTAAACCCAGAACATCTGCCATGAGACTACTATAGGTGTGTAGGCAGACTCTGTGTGGACAGCGGGCTTGTTTACATATGGTAAAGTACCACCGAGATTATAATTTCAAGTGTTAGTGGACACAAAAATAAATGCCAGTAGATTTTGAAGGAGCAAGAAGTTAAGTTAAACTAACTCTGGGGCCATGTGGCCCCTACAGAGCCATCCAAATTCAGTGCAACTCTGCTGATTTCATTACCAGTTTATCTATAGAGAGAAATAAATTCAGAGTAAGGCAGAGTAGTTTAAAGGGGAATAATAACCCCATGAATTGTTGCACTTACTTTAGAACAAGGGTATATTTTGCAATTAAATCTAAAATAAATTAAGCAAACTCCAAATAAATTATGCTTATTCTAAAATATGAGAATTCATATAGGGAGTTAGGCAGGTCTGGTCATTCCAGTAGGGCTCTCTGTACAGAGAAACTCTAATATCAGATGTGGATTTTGATCCCAGCTTTGGTAAGATCTTGATCAATCTACTTAAATTCTAAGCTTACACTAAGAAGTTACACTTCTACTTTTTTGAGTTTTGGGTGGGTTTTTTTTTCAGAAACTTATTTCAACAGCTTTTGCAGTGCGTGGCTTTGAAGCTTAGAAAGCTAGTATTTTAAAAGAACTATTTATGATGTAACATAATAATTTAAGCATTTAGGCCTTGAAAATCAATCCTTTTAGAGCCCTTGAGAGAAATGTTAGATACATGCAAAAATGCAGATGTTAACAGAAGCAGCCCGTACGTATCCAAGAGCAACATTTGGCCGCCTTAGGCCAAATGAAAAAACTTCCACGCTTACATGCACACTCACAAGCCTACCCTGGTGTGAAACTAGGTATCATTTTCTGATTAAATGCTTGCTCAGTCTGACTCTACCACAGAGTGACTGCAAAAGTAATAAAGCTCCAATGTGGCATAGATTAAACCTTTAGGACTTTGTGCTGGTGCATTTCTGGGTAATTATGTTATCAATAAGAATAAATAAGTGTAAAAAAAAAATAACACTTATCTCTTACTGAGCAACTTTTATCTTTGGATTTCAGGTGGTGCCAGCATGTAAGGTTTAAAACTGAAGTCAGAACAATTTAATCTAGTGGGGAAATGCAGTTATCTCATGGAAATGCACTTTCTGCAGTGCTCTGTTTCTTCCATGGAATTGAAATTATGGATGTATTTACTCTGTGCTTGCTACAGCAAGTAAAGGTGATTCTCAGCAGAGCAAGCATGAGTGCAGAGAGAATATAAAGATTATGGCAAAAGTCACGTTTACAGGCACAGGGCTTATTGTCCAGCATGCAGCATTATAATGGGCAAATCCTGGCCTCTGCTGAGGGAGCAAAGGGACAATAAAGAAGTGAGGAGCCTCCTATCTCCCCCCAAGTCTAGCACTTGCAAAAGAGGCTCTCGGCATCCTACTGGTGATGCTTCCCAAGCCTGGTGACTGCAGGGGAGTGAGTGAGGACAGTGATCTTCTCCATTGTCTCTCTTGTCCTCAGCTGGGCTATGAGCCATCTACTGAAAACTTAAAGGGTGGTGTAACATTGCTTCCCAATGTCCTGGGGAACTCTTCCACCCTTAGTGCCTCCCAGTTTGCCTTGCCAGAACAATCTCCTGAAGGCAAGGGAGGTCTCAGTACAGTCACTGGTGTTTTCCAGGAAGCTGAAAAGGCATCAAGAGGTGGGCACTTTATTGTCTGGTACCTTTTCTAAGCTGCTGGCCTGCTGGCATGTCTGTGAAATTGGGAATTTTTGTTTGTGTGTTTTTCTGCTGAAGGAAATCACTTTAGTGAACTAATTGAAAGCAAAATTTGGCAGTTTTAATAAACTTGCAAATCCAAATTTTGTAAACAAAGCTTGTAAATTGTCTAAGTACTACACATTAAAATGACAAATTTCTTATTCTCAATTCGAAATAACTTGCTGTTTCTAGTTTTGTCATTGTTCTAAATCAAAAAAACTATCAAAAATATAAAATTAGATTTTTTTTTTAATTAAAGATGAAGTATAACAAAACTTTCAATTGGATTTGATTCATTTTTATTTGCAAACAATTATTCACCTACCTTTTCTAGATTTTTTTCTCTAATTTTGTGGTACTTCAGATAATATCATAGTCGGGAGCTTATTTTGGCCAGCTCTATTAAATAAGATAGGATTTTAAAGAGTCTTCCAAGCCCTTTCCTCTAGGTGTGGGCTCTTCCCAACTCCAAATCCATCTCAGGATGAAACCCAAGAAGATATCCACCTCATCTCCTGGTGTTCTAATTTCTCCCAGAAAAAAGTGAGGGCAGTGGTGTGGATGTCCATCTGCTACTCTGACCTGACCTGACTCTTAGTTCAAAAAAGACTGACATGTTTCAGGCTTCCACACTGAAGCCCCTCAGAGAACATTGAGACCTATGTGAGCTGAGACTTGGGCTGAAGACACTAGCTGCACATGCAAAATGGTGACTAAAAAATTATGATGTGATGAATGTGATAATATAATACAATTATGATGAAGTGATGCTAAAAAGCAGTTATAAATGCTGTCCTTCAAGAGTGAAATGAACAGTTCAGTCACAATTCATCAGCTGTTCCTAGGAGATGTCTTAAACTGGATGTTTTGACAAAATATCAGTAATATGGTTATTCTCAGTGATTAGCAGAGACACTGACAGAAGACATTTTTTGACCATCTGGTTTGTCCATTGGAAAAAAATAGGACATAATTTTATCTCTATTACTTTGATAGACCACTAATTTGGTTTTGATATAATTAATATTGGCTCAGCACCAGTGAAGCTTTATTAAATTCAGGGGAAAAAAATTCTTCTGGCTTAAGAAGCTGAAAATCAGTTAAGAATCAGGGCTTACAGTTATCATACTGGGATTTTCTATCATTGGTTACAAGGACAGAATAGAATAAAAATATTTATACATATGCATTCCAATGTGAAGTGAAATTCAAACCAGAAGAATTCATGGGTGTCTTCCACTGCCTTTTAAATCATAATTCAGAGCATCTGAGCAAGAAGCATGTTTTTATAAAAATGGAAGCCCACTAAAAAGAATAGGGAGGAGCAAACTGTGGGCATTTTCACCACATAACTTTAATTATAACAAGGCACTTTAAAAAGGAGGCTGTTTGTCCAACATTTTCTATATTGTGGGTGGGAAAGACTCCTCCAAAGAGTGTTTCCAAATATTTAAGGTAATTTTCTGCCCAGAACCACCTCAACAGTGGCTTCTCTCTCTGTTTTGACCATGGAGAAAACCAAGGGATATTCACCTTAATGTGTATCCTTCTTTCCCTCTTTTACCTTTATAGACAACTGAGGTAGAATAGCCTTTAAAATGTTAGATGTCAAGAATCTGCTGCTATAAGTACTCCCCATGACTTCCACAAGTCTCTCAAGTAATGACTTGCGAATTGCCAACTTTTATTTGGTGCTCTGCAGGCAGAACTCCTACCAGCCTTCCCATGGGAAAAACTTGTGGGACTAGATCCAGGTTTGTTGGTTTTGGGGTTTCTTGGGGAGGTTTTTTGCATGTGTTTTTTTTTGAGGAGGGGTTTTGGTTTTGGTTTTGGTTTTTTTTTGGCAAGGCTCTGAACCCAAAGAATTTTGTATCAAGGTCAGATTCTTAGATTGCTAACTTAAACTGCCAGATGAAGTATTGTTTGTACAGTAAAATGCATGACTATTAAAACTTGAGATAAATATGCCTTTCCCTTCATTCTGTTACTGCTGTCTCATTTTCCTTTGGCAATATTAAACTAATTTCAGAAAATTTGATATGAAAAATGAATGAAAATTATAATTAGTTAGAAAATGCTAAACCAACTATCAGGAAGAGCAAGAAACTGTAAGCAAAGATAGTCTAGGAATGGACATCCAAAGTAATGGTCCAGGTTCCCAAGCTGCAAAATCCTGTCAGACTGTGGGCTACCAAGGAAAGGAGCTGTAGACATTGGTAACAGGAGAGACTGGGGTCCATATACTGCCAAACACCAAGTGGGGTTGTGAGTCACAGCTCATCTGGAAGATAGAACAAGACTGGTTCCAGTCTTCAGGGACAACCAAGCTATTAGCTGGAGCTGAAAACTGACAGTTGACAAAGAATACATTTTTGGTTAAGATTCAGATGTATGAATTTAGTGAATTTCAGAATGCTAATTACTAATGCTAATTCCCTTAATTACAGAGATTGTTAAGGAGTAGAGATTAGAAGAAATGGAATATTTTTCCCGGTCATCTAACACACACAGCGATGTCACATTGAAAAGATCTATACTTTTATTACTATAGCTAGCTACTGTTTGCTTGCACGAGCTATTTTACAATGATATAATAGTATCTGTTGGCAGTAGGTATCAATAGAACAAAGATGGGAAACAGATACTGATAGCTAGCTCCTGTAAACACAAAGTCTAAGTAAAAGGAAATTAAAGTGGGAATGCAATTAAATTATGTATACTATTAAATGACATGAATGAATCTATTCTTCTAATTATGTTCAGGCTCACATAAAAGAAAGGATAACAGCAGGGATGATCGTGAATGAAGAAAACTGATTTCACACTAGACTGGGGAAAAATTTTTAGAAGGAATCATAAAGAAGGTCTTGACACATCCTTATAAATTAGAATTTTCACTGAGGACAAGAGTTTTACCTGCAATACTAAAAAAACCAAGGGTTCTTAACTGAGCAGCTCACCTGATTTTGCCCTAGGTGGTTTAAACTGCTGTTATAAAATGATGTCTCTGTACTCATACGAGGTCTGCTGTACCTTTACATTCTCAATATAAATTATTTAATTAATTGCTAGAAAGATGACATTTTAATTAGCAAAGGACATTCTTGAAATTGGATTTTACAGGCAAATTTTAATCTTCTTCATGATAGGATTATGAAAAAATTGCAGATAGTGTAAGAAATGAATAAAAACAACTGGAATGAGGAAGTGCAATATAAACATGATATCTGTGACCTGTATTTTTTTTTTTCTTTTTTTTCTAGAGGCACAAAGCAAAGTTCATCTTAAAATGGAACAAATAGATATTTCTGGACAAATCCTAGAGGTAAAGCCTCCTGTCACGTTACCTTTATCACATAAATCATGAACAACTATCAGAGCTTTTAGTGTCCTTCACAGTTGGTTTCCATCCTGCTTTCCATCCTCAGCAGTAAGATGAAGACTTTCATCTCCAGTTGAATGATAAGGCCCTACCCACCATTTAGTCTTTTTGGAAACATGCATTTGTGTGTTTTCCTTCACGCACACTATGGTGAGGAAGAGATTCTCATCCTGTGCTTTTCAGTATCTCAATGGAGTGCTTTTGTGCTAGAGTCCAGATTTTCTCCTGCCTGTGTCCTTTGTATGTTCTTTGAGGCAGGGACCATCTTTTCCTGGGTGTAGGCAAAGTGCACAGTGCATCAGGAGCCTGTGTCTGAAAATGTACTTTGCTGCTTCAGATTTTGGTTTCATGATCTTTTTGACAGAGCAAGTTTGAGAGGCTTACACTGCTTGAAGCATCACAGCTATATTGTTCTGGTATTGAAAGGTTTTTGCTTATGACCACTTCAGCAGTACGGGTATGGTTTTGGATAGCAGGGTGGACATGCTTCAAGACAAACTATTATACACGTTAATAATAACTGAATGCATCAACAGTGAAAACCTTGTTGCTTTAGAAGGCCTCAGTAGCTTTAATTGATGATATTTTGTCTCAGGAAAGATCATGTGAAAAAAAAAAAAAAGAAAAAATCTCTAAATATCAAAAACAAAGAAAGGAAGTGCAAACAATAGGAGGAAGTAAAGATCTCTTTTCATTATTTTTATATTTCTAGCAGTTTCCCATTTCTAAAATGCTGTTATTACACTGACATTTTTTATATAGCTACAACATGTTGATTTCCAGCGAGTTGAAAGCCCCTGAGCTTAAGGTTACTGACTTCAAGGCAATGACGCCTGTTCATGAAATGGAGATATGAATTAGCTGCAGACAGATATTGATGAGTACATACGTATATGCTTGTAGAAAACCCAGAGATTATTTTCTCAGTGCATTCTTCTTAGATAGTATAAATCTATTGTCATCCTTTAATGTTGTACTCACTTAAGTACATGCACACTGGTGACTTTTGCATATTCATGAGATATTCCCTGGCTATCTTAGGAGCTGGAAGCACTGCTGAGTGAACCCTTTCAAATTCCTCAACAGCTTACTCAAGCTGTTTGAGAATGAAAACAAGTGTGCTTTCTGTATTGCAAAAATACTGTCACGTTGTCCTACATTCAACCTAACTTTGGCATTTCCTGACTTTCAGAGCCAAAATCTGTGGTATAATTCAACTGGTTTCAGAGGCATCGTGTCAGCAGAAAATATGGTCCTCAGTGCTTCACACTGCAGCTTATACCTTGTTTTAAAATACTCTGTTACATTTAAATTCTTAGACATTTTAAGGCAAGAAGGAGAGGAAAGCAGATCAACACTACATGGCTGAAAGAGTTTGTGGCTGCTACTCACAACTTGGATTCTCCAAAGTTTCCAGAGGAGTTTACGATGCCACGGGTTCACTGTCTTCCATATACTGGGCCAGCTTTGCCACATCATGACTTTAATCACTCATTTAATTGGGTTTACCTCCCATGCCACAACATGCCCTCGAAACTCTTTATCCATCAGTATACTCTCAAAACATTTTGTCCTTTGTTTTTCACTTTCTTAGAGTTTACCTTTCTATATAAAAAACTCCTAATAAATAAATTCAGTACATCACAATCTTTATTTAGCCAGCTCCAGATGTTCAGACAGGAAGGGCTGGAAGCTGTTCCACTGTTCCACTTGCAGAATCACGGAATGTTAGGGGTTAGAAGGGACCTCTGGAGATCCTCTAGTGCAACCCCACTGCCAAAGCAGGTACATCTAGAGCAGGTTGCACAGGATCATATCCAGGTGGGTTTTGAATATCTCTAGAGAAGGAGACTCCACAACCTCTCAGGGCAACCTGTTCCAGTGCTCTGTCAACCTCATAGTTTTTCCTTATCTTCAGATAGAACTTCCAGTGTTCCAGTTTGTGACTGTGACCCCTTGTTCTGTCACTGAGCACAAGTGAAAAGAGGCTGACCCCATCCTTTTGACACCCATCCTTTACATATTTGTAAGCATCAATAAGATCCCCTCTCAATCTTCTCTTCAGGCTAAACAGACCCAGCTCTCTCAGCCTTTCCTCATGAGATGGTCCAGTCCCCTAATCATCTTTGTAGCTCTCCGCTGGACTGTCTCCAGTAGTTCCTGGTCTTTTTTGAACTAGGGAGCCCAGAACTGGACACTACCCTTTTCCTTCTTCTGCCTCAGAACTAAGGTCTGAGAAAGCCCTTATTACCAGAAATGTACTAATTATTAACCAATTCTGGTTTTTTTTTTTTTTTAGTTGCATTGATTTGTATCTCCATCTCCTTCTATGGGGTCAGAAATGAATGCTGATGCCTAAATCTTAACTTTTATTTCCCTTTTTTTTTTTTAATGGGGGCAGCATTGGTATTTTAGAGGGTTCATGTCATCATGAAGAAAAAATTAATCGAAGTTACGATCTCAACTTTAACCTAGTTTGCAGTTTTCTTGCTTTCTCTTGGTCCAAAAATGCTACACTTTTTTTTTTTTTTTTTTTTTTTTTCTTTTTTCCATCTACTAAAACCTGATTTGGAGAAGTCCTAAAAGAAGGTATCTGAATTCTTACTGCTTTTTGAGGCAACAGGTTTTTTAAGTTGAAGTATTCTATGAGATCAAAAGATTTATCCAAGACTTTTGATTAAAATGACATTCATCACTTAGAGCACCATAGCATACGCTGAGGTGAAGAGCAGGTAAGCTGATTGCAGTAACTACACAGTCCACAAAATAAAAATTGGACAATTTGCTGTAATATAGAAAGATGAATGTGATGCACAAAATTATATATTTTATTTGAAGGCCAGATTGCATGTCTCTAATCAGGATTTTAAATCTGAATGAGAAGAAATTGTACCATAATTATTTTCCCATAAGAGAACAAAGAGGCTGTAAAAGCACCTAATATACCTCTTTGAGGATTTTGAAACACTCCAAGTAAAGAACTGCAGAGTAACAAGGGAAAGCTACTGCTACCATTTACCTCAGTCTTGTTAAAATAAAAAAGTGTTTTACAATTCACTGAATACTTTTTTCTTGCAAAAAATAAAAGAAGGCAAATATTTCCATATGCAAATGTTTTGGGTCCAATTTGTCTTCAGTACATCTCTTTGGGCTTCAATGAAGTTGCACCATAACTGAATGTGGTCCTTGCTCTTTCCAGTTTCTACACACATCTTTTTATTGACCTGAATTTTAAGCTTTTAATTAAAGCACTTTTTACTGCTCTTAAGAGCTTTTAGTTAGAGCTTTGTGGCCCTTTGTACTTCTCAAACGTGAAAGGCATAATACTGAACACTGTATGCCACTTGATGCAAGGCTGAGGTCTTTAATCTTTCTGTGTGTAGTCTTTCTTGAGCTACTCTTAGCTTTATCAATGAGAGATGAGCCTTTACAAACCAATGCACTGAGGCCTAGGTGCCTTTAACAAGGCATGTATAAAAAGAGAGAGAAATGTCTACTCTGTGGAGCTTTCTGCTTTTTCTGCCCAGGACTCTGGCAATACTCTGAATTGACTCACAGAGAAGGGAAATGTTTTTCATTATTTTTTTTTTCTCTAGCTCTGACTGTCATTGTGATATTGGGCAACTCACTTTACTTCTCTGTTTTCCTTTCTCTTCTTACTTTTTTTCTGACTTTTCCTAGTTGTTTAGAACATGATTTCTTATCTTTATTATTTTTTATCTTGCCATATCAAAACATTTGCGCATTGGACTGGTGGAAGACCAAGAGCACATAAAGACATCACCGTCTGACTTAGAGTCCAGCAACAATTCATTCAGAGAGACAAGATCTTCAAGCAGTACTTGACCATTTTATGCATTGAGTTAGCCTGCAGCACACTGAGGCCTGAGCTCAGCTGGGACTGTTACAGCTATTCCGGTAAAATGTAATCATAAATAATAAATAAAATACAATAACAGTTATGAAAAATCTTGTTTGGCAGATGTCATCAAGGTCCTCTGTCTTTTTTTTTGCATTTCTTTCTTCTTCCTACATTGTGATAAACTGTTGAGCACTGGGAAGTGTTACCTGGTGCAGGCTGGAGAGTTGGGCAGGGAAAAATTT